>NC_079445.1:38140188-38162688 GCF_903798145.1 Danio aesculapii | reverse complement strand
TCATTCCGCTGTGGTGACCCCTGATTAATAAAGGGACTAAGCTGAAAAGAAAATGAATGCATGAACTAACAAAACATCCCATCCAACTCAAGCGATGTGCTGTATTTAGTTATTTATGTCTTTGTACTTTATGCATCTACTTTATTTTGCTTGCAGGTATTTGTAAACAGCTGTGAAGTTGAACAGTAACAACAACAACAACAAAATTCTGCATATTTTCACATCTTTTTGCAAATTATAGAACATACTCACTGGCCACTTTATTAGGTACACCTGTCCAACTGCTCGTTAATGCAAATTTTTAATCAGCCAATCACATGGCAGTAACTCAATGCATTTAGGCATGTAGACATGGTCAAGACGATCTGCTGCAATTCAAACCGAGCAGCAGAATGGGAAAGAAAGGTGATTTAAGTGACTTTGAATATGGCATGGTTGTTGGTGCCAAACGGACTGGTCTGAGTATTTCAGAAACTGCTGATCTACTGGGATTTTCACGCACAACCATCTCTAAGGTTTGCAGAGAATGGTCTAAAAAAGAGAAAATATCCAGTGAGCGGCAGTTTTGTGGATGCAAATGCCTTGTTGATGCCAGAGGAGAATGGCCAGACTGGTTCCAGCTGATATAAAGGCAACAGTAACTCAAATAACCACTCGTTACAACCGAGGTCTGCAGAAGAGCATCTCTGAACGCACAACACTGGGCTGCAGCAGCAGAAGACCACACCGGGTGCCACTCCTGTCAGCTAAGAACAGGAAATTGAGGCTAAAATTCACACAGACTCACCAAAATTGGACAATAGAAGATTAAAAAAACGTTGCCTGGTCTGATGAGTCTCAATTTCTGCTACGACATTCGGATGGTTGGGTCAAAATTTGGCATCAACAACATGAAAGCATGGATCCGTCCTGCCTTATATCAACGGTTCAGGCTGGTGGTATAATGGTGTGAAGAATATTTTCTTGTCACACTTTGGGTCCATTAGTACCAGTTGAGCATCATGTCAACACCACAGCCTACCTGAGTATTGTTGCTGACCATGTCCATCCTACTATGACCATAGTGTACCCATCTTCTGATGGCTACTTCCAGCAGGATAACGCGCCATGTCATAAAGCGCAGATCATCTCAGACTGGTTTCTTGAACATGACAATGAGTTCACTGTACTCAAATGGCCTCCACAGTCACCAGTTCTCAATCCAGTAGAGCACCTTTGGGATGTGATGATTCGCATCATGGATGTGCAGCCGACAAATCTGCTGCAACTGTGTGATGCTATCATGTCAATATGGACCAAACTCTGAGGAATATTTCCAGTACATTGTTGAATCTATGCCGTGAAGGATTAAGGCAGTTCTGAAGGCAGAAGGGCGTCCAGCCCGGTACTAGTAAGGTGCACTACCAACAACTGGTATTGATGAGCGATATTAGAATCGGAATAGATATCAATGCAATCTAAATAATACCCATCCTTAGTGATGACAATAATGTGATCTGTTTCTTTAAATGGGGCAGTGAGACGTATACAGTGAATATATTATACACTGAGCACTGTAAGGGTGCAGAATGTTCTGCGGTGTGTTTGTGTGCGCATGTGAGTGTGTGTGCATGTTAGTATTCAGCTCAGTGTCTTCGAGAGATTCTCCTCTTCTCATGAATTCTCTCTCTCACACCAGCTGAGTAATCAATACCTCGGGTGCCGCACCATCATTTGGGTGTAAATCAATGGAAATTTTGTGTGTGTGTGTTTGTGGATGCACTAGATATTAGCATAAACCTGTACACATTTAGTTTCTCGTGAATCACATCAATCTGCAAGCACACATCAAAAGATGCTCGTTTAAATTATGCACAAATCCTGGACATCCATGTGCAATTCCCAGTTGAATGCAGTATATTGTTGAACTGGCAAGGCTGATGTTGTAAATGTTAAGCAGTATGTTTGCCTGATGCAGTGTAAATCACTTTTATTGTAGATTAATGGATTTATAGATTGAGATAGCATATGTCTGTTTATAATAGTGTGACAACTTCAAACACAATTAGTCTCAAGAGACTCATCCCAATTCATATTAGTATGGAAATATTATTTATCTAGACCAACCGCTTGTGATCATATCACTGAAAACATCTTAATATCAGTAGGAAACAGGGCTTAGGATAGGTTGCCCACTAGGTTTTAAAAGACAATTAATGTTTATTTGTAGGGTGGGATGGTTCACAAGATTGTTGGTTCAGTTTGTTTGACAGTTTTCAGTTTAATTCAGCGTACATTTGGGTAAAAAAATCCCCTATTGTAACACTATTGTAAAATGCTTTTATTATTTGGGAGGTGAGGAGAAAGTTGTTGTGTCGGTAGGCTTTGACAGAGAGCCAATATCTTTATTATGTTGATTCTGGCCAGCTTTCAGCAGTTAAGTTCATTTGTTGTCAATAAATACACCTGACTACAACTGTGTACCATGACTCCATATATGGAGAAAAAGTGGGCGGAGTCTTATAAACAGATTATGGGTAGAGTCTTCATTCTGTTCATTCTCATTTGGAGGTGCGGAGAAATTTTGAACTTGACACATTTACACAACCTGAGAGATTTGGTTCCTAGTGTCGGTAGGCTTTGAAACAGAGCCAATGCCTTGATTATGTTGATTCTGGCCAGTTTTCAGATGTTTAGTCCACTTGAGATCAAATCTAATGCAGAACAAGGAGTTTCAATAAATACACCTGACTACAACTGTACCATGACTCCATATATGGAGAGAAGGTGGGGTTTGGGATGGGCGGAGTCTTAAAAACAGATTATGGGTGGAGTCTTAATTTTGTTCATTCTTATTTTCTCCAAACCTCTGCGCTTTTATTGTTTGAGGGGTGAGGAGAAAGTTAGTATTTTGCACATTTACACAACCTGAAATATGTGGTTCCTTGTGTCGGTAGGATTTGAAAGAGAGCCAATGTCTTGATTCTTAATTCTGGCCAGCTTTCAGAAGTTTAGTCCATTTGTGATCACTAAATACACCTGACTACAACTGTAACATGACTCTATATATGGCAAAAAAGTGGGCTGGCTCTTATAGGCAAATTATGGGAGGAGTCTTAATTTTGTTCACTCTTGTTTGCTTCAAACCTCTGCACTGTTATTTTTTGCAAGGTGAGGAGAAATTTAGAATTTTACGCATTTATACAGCCCGAGAGATGTGGTTCCTTGTGTCGGTAGGCTTTGAAAGAGAGCCAATGCCTTGATTATGTTGATTCTGGCCAGTTTTCAGATGTTTAGTCCACTTGAGGTCAAATCTAATGCAGAACAAGAGTTTCAATAAATACACCTGACTACAACTGTACAGTGACTCCATATATGGAGAGAAGGTGGGGTTTGTGATGGGAGGAGTCTTAAAAACAGATTATGGGTGGAGTCTTAATTTTGTTCATTCTTATTTTCTCCAAACCTCTGCGCTTTTATTGTTTGAGGGGTGAGGAGAAAGTTAGTATTTTTCACATTTACACAACCTGAGAGATGTGGTTCCTTGTGGTGTCGGTAGGCATTGAAAGAGAGCCAACTCTACCATGACTCCATATATGGAGAGAAGGTGGGGTTTGTGATGGGCTGAATCTTATAGACAAATCATGGGTGGAGTCCTTATTTTGTTCACTCTAATTTACTCCAAACTCTGCACTGTTAATTTTTGGGAGGTGAGGAGAAAGTTATTATATACATTACAATGAATCAACCTAGTTACGTCTAAACGCTATTATGGTCTATTCAAGTGAAAAATGAGAGTCCTCCCTTTTGCAGAAGCTTTGAAACATCATTAATCAAGTCAATAGTGTTGTGATAAAACATACAAGGTTTTACATTAAAAAAAGTTTTATTGGTCTTCTACGCCAGTGTTTTCCAACCCTGTTCCTGAAGGCACACCAACACATTTTGGTACATATTTTGGATGTCTCCCCTTATCTGAGGCATAAACCCATTCATTTCAGGTTTTGAAATCTCTTCTATTATTCTGATCAGTTGATTCAGGTGTGCTTGATTAGGAGGAGGTTGAAAATGTGTACTGTTGGTGTGCCTTCGGGAACAGGGTTGGGAAACACTGGTGTACGCTGTAAAAAAAAAAAATCTGTTAATTAACAGTATCCCAATTTTGTGTTTTCTGTTTATTTACGGTTGTGAATTGCATCATGGGATGTTAATCTCTACTCTGTCAACTTTTGATATTAAATTCAACTCTATGGACCCTATCGTACACCCGGTGCGATTTTTCAGATCAGCACAACCCTAATTTTCATGTTTTGCACCAAGTTGTTTAAATAGCAAATCCATTTGCACCACTGTGGACTCATGGGCGTGCTGGTCTAAAAAGGAGGTGTGTTAAGGCGCAATGTTGGCGTGTTGCTATTTTGATAAACTGAAATAGACCACGCCCTTGACCAAGTGAAAGCTGGTCTGAAGTCCAGTTCAGAGTGCGTTAGTTAAAATGCTTACACATCACTTATAACACACAGGATGTACAAAAATACACAAATATCTTTACATATGAAATAAATTAAAGGATTAAAATATTACAAAAATTATTTTCTGCATAAATATAAAAACCACTGCCTCCATGCCTTTATCTTGCAGGGGGGTTTTTTTGTTTATTAATGACAACTTAATTTTGTGTATTATTATTAGTAGTATTATTAGTTATATGCATATTTATTTGTTTTAATAAAAACAAGTTTAAATTTGTCCACCTGTTGGGACGTGTGTTTGGATGTAGCATGGATATAAACACTTTGTTATTATTGTTCATTTATTTGTTTGCCTAAAATTAGAACTGAAGTTAGAAATACTTTTGAAACAAATCTTTGCTCTTAAACAAAATTAAATATGTAGGCTAATGGATGTCTTAAAGTAAAGAGAGAGTAAAAAGGCAAAATGGAGAAGGCTCATTCTTTATCCTCATGCTGCAGATGGTCTGTTAAACTGTTTTCTCGCTAGTGAAGCGTTCAGTTTTTTTCACATACAGAGTCCGCCATGTAAATAGCAAATGAGCCATGGTGCGGTGCAACTGACTCTTAATGGTAATGGGAGATGAAACTGATTGGTTTAATGCAGGTTATGCTCAAAACACACCCATAACTCATTAAGAGAATAGCACAACCCTGTTAGACCATGCGCCAGTGCATTTTTCAGTCCTTAAAATAGCACAAGGGAATTTAGACGCAGCCTTAATGCATTTGCGCCATACGCTTTAGACTTAGAATTAGCAGTTTGGAATTGATATATTGTTTAGGAAATAATATGTGGAGAAATATGTCTGTAACATAACAGAAAATCTACTGGCAGTTTATTACAAGGTTTTGTAGCATAATATACAACACCAACCCAGACAATATATCACTTTAAACTATTAAAAATGTTAATAAAAGTCATTTTTTCACACTTTTCACGGTTAAAAGTTGAAAGAAAGATCAGATAATGCAATTCAAAAGCTTAAAGAAACTTAAAAAAAAAAAAACAAATCGCAATATATGGAAAATGGCTAATATATGGATATTTTTCACAGTGTACAAAGATAAAGCTGCAGTATATGCATGTTTAAACCACTTTAATGGTGCCCGTATTAGAGAGATTTCACAAACCGATTCACCACAACATCAGAGTGAGTAAATAATGACAGCCAGGTACACAAAGATGACAATTATATAATGCAAGACAGCATAAGAAAGCCGGAAATGACAGTTCGGGTAAAAATAGACAGAAAATACCAGAGTGGATTGACATAGGTGACCCAAACCTCTGGATGTCTTTGTGTAATTACCCATTGTCCAGTGGGTATAGAGTGTGTTTATCTGCAGTGTGTTTGAATGACAAGTGTAGACATGCTTCTACACACACACACACGCACACACGCACACACGCACACACTCACACACACATACACACAGCTGAAATTGGATTCTGACCTTCAGTATGATTGACAAACATTTCTAGAGACGTTATCACCAACCTGCGCGCACAAACACACTCGTCTTCAAAGTCTGACCCGATGATCATCACGCACACTAAATAACAGCAAAATCACAGCACCGAATCACTGCCTATCCAAAACAGCTGCTTGAATTCACGAAAGGGCAGCGATTTATTTTCCAGGCCTGTTTAAATATTTACCGTGATGAAATGAAAGGTTACGAATTGCTGCGTTCGAGTTGGATTCCTCGAGATTGTTCTGAGTTCATAATTGTGAGAATAATGACACGTCTAGCTTTGAGAAATCTGCTCATTATCTTTCCTCATAACCCAGAAGAGAACATTTACTCACAAACGTAATTTCTGGAACAGTCATTAAGTCATTATATTTCAGTAGTTCTTATTAGTTTTGTTAAATGGGGTTATGCTGAAAAAAGGGAAGAGGATTGTGAGGCAGATAATGAATAATTGAAAATCGTTTTTGTGTTATTGTGTGTGTGTGCAAGTGCTATAAACGAAGATAAATCAGAAGTACCACAGTATAGTGAGGCATCAGATGGTAATACTGTAGTTAATTCCAGCTGAATTAATTTCCTGATCTAGATGCATCCCATCTAGATATGCTGGTGGACATGTGAATAAAAGCTTGACATTGGTATTATTTTGATATATCGTGTTCTAAGTTAGTAAGGTCACTCAGTGGTTAGCACTACAATTCAGCATTCCGCTGTGACAACCCCTGATAAATAAGGGAGAAGGGAAATGAATGAATGAATGTTTAAAGTTGCTAATAATAATTAGTAATTTATTATTCTGTGTTTACCAATGAGGTGTACATAAAATCAAAAAAATAAATACCAAAAACAAAAAATAACAATATGCTAGATATCAAATGATTTAGCAACATAATCAAGATACATTAGTGAGACCAGCAGGGGGTGTGGGTCCTAATGCCCCAGTGTATTAATGGGGACTCTATAATACTCAGTGAGTGCCGTCTTTCGGATGAGACGTTAAACCGAGGTCCAGACTCTCTGTGGTCGTTAAAAATCCAAGGATGTCTTTTCGAAAAAGAGTAGGGGTTTAACCCATACCTGCCAACACTCCTGTTTTTCCGGAAGTCTCCCGTATTCAGACCCATCTCCCTCCACCTTCCCGTTTTGTTATTTCTCGCGGAAAATTCCCGTAAATTTGCCTACTGGCCTCTGTCCATCATGGCCTCCTAACCATCACCATATAATAATTGGCTGCTTACCTCTGTCTCCTCTCCACCAATCAGCTGGTGTGCGGTCTGCCGCAATATGGCTGCTGTCGCATCATCCAGGTTAATAATTGTAAGGTATTATTATTATATTATTATTATTATATTATTATTATTATATAATAATATTATTATTAACTACCATTTAAAAGTTTTTATTTTCATTTTTGTTGTTTAGTAAGGCTGTGTTTTTACACTAAACTGTAAAATTATGAAATATTATTGCAGTATAAAACAAATCTTTTGTGCTTTAATTTATTATACTATGCTTTATACTTTTTTGTGATTATTACTTTTTAATTTAGTACATTTTAATATTTTATTTAAGTATGTTAATGAATAAACATTTCTTATTAGCGCGTGAATAAGAAATGTTTATTCATTAACATATTTAAATAAAAAATTAGATTTTCACTGAATGCTGAAATAACGATATTGAAAGTTTAGCTTTCAAACATTTCAAAAAACATATTTCACTCTGCAATAATAAATAAATGTATTCATTCATTTTCCCTCAGCTTAGTCCCTTTATTAATCAGGTGTCATCGCAGCGGAATGAACCGCCAACTTATCCAGCATTATTAATCCCAACCCATCAGTCGGAGACATCCATACACACAAACATCCAAACACACATACACTACGGCCAATTTAGTTTATTCAATTCACCTGTGCTGCATGTCTTTGGACTGTGGGGGAAACCGGAGCACCTGGAGGAAACCGACGCAACACAAAGAGAACATGCAAACTCCACAAAGGAATGCAAACTGACCCAGCCGGGACTCGAACCAGCAACCTTCTTGCTGTGAGGTGACAGTGCTAACCACTGAGCCACTGTGTCGCTCTAATAAATAAATAAATAAATATTTTATATATATATATATATATATATATATATATATAATATATATATTATATATAATAATATATATATATATATTATATATAATATTTTTTAATTAATTAATTAATTAATTAATTAATTAATTAATTTTTGTGTGTGTGTGTGTGTGTGTGGAAACCAGGATACAATGTTAAGGTTGATTTTAAATTTCAAAATTAAGTTGTAATTGTATTCATTTGCTGTCGTCTTCAATCAATTTAAAGTGTCCTGTTTGCATGAAAAACTTTGTACAATGTGCAGTGTTTTCATTCTTTCATTAATTTTCCTTCGGCTTAGTCCCTTATTTACCGGGGATCGCCATAGCAAAAAGAACCGCAGACTATTCCTATTTTACTCAGCGAATGCCCTTCCAGCTGCAACCCAGTACTGGGAAACACCCATACACTCCCACATTCACACACATTCATACAGTACGGCCAATTTAGTTTATCCAATTCCCCTATAGCGCATGCCTTTGGACTGTGGGGGAAACCGGAGCACTGGAGGAAACCCACGCCAATACGGGAAAAACATGCACACTTCCCACAGAATCCCAACTGGCCCAGCCGAGACTCGAAACAACGACCTTCTTGATTTGATGCTAACCACTGAACCACTGTGCTGCCCTGTGCAGTGTTTTGTAAAGTTTAAAACTTTTCTGAACTGATGGATGCATGGCAGTTTTTCTTGTGGGGTTGAGCTGTAGGTGCCTGGTGCGAGTGTATGGTCAATAATGAGACGCACACTGTCATGATGTCAGTGGATGTTACATGAGCACTGATGTGGTATTGACACGCATCAGTTATCACACCTGACCCAATGTGACGGCCGTCTCATCTTAACCTGAGAGGTGGTGTGCATGTGTGTGTCTGTTGCTCTTACACACACACATTCACCTTGACCAGTGAGAGGTGTCTCTCTGACAGCCAATTCCTTTGACACTGCCTTACTCGGGTGGGTTTGTGTTGTCAAAAAGTGAAAAGATGCCAGTTTGTGGCACCACCATCACTGATCCAAAGCCATGTTCAGCAAAACAATTGACCGAACACAAAAAGCTGAATCGAATACTGTTGAAATCATATGTCACATCTGTGAATAAAACACCATTTCCATCAGCAAAAACTTTTCAGATGTAGATGTGGTCAGTTTGCTGATTGGTCCATTATTCCTATCAAACCACACCAATTTTTCAAATGATCTCTTAAACCAAAATTGATGTACATACTGGAATTTTTTTTTCAGTAAATGTGTTTTCATCGTAGTTTGTGTGGATTTTTTCCCCCCCTTTTCAGTAGGGTTGGGTGTTGTATGAGATTATTTCGATAACGGTGCTAAGCCAATACTTTTAAAATGGTACCGGTGCCAAAAATGGTGTCTGATCAGATACTTTTGAGCCACACAATTATGGTGGATGACTCTAGAAAAATCTTTTATTTGACAAAAAAATATATTTAAATAATTTTAATTGAACAATATAATTAAAGTTTAAAGTATACAACAATTCATATTTTATACATTTGAATTGAATTGCATCAATATATTTCTATTGATCATTTGTGTTTGTTAGCATGAATTTAAGATTTGCATGATGCAATTAACATTACATTAGCTTACTACTAACCTGTGGAAAGGCTGTCATCAAAATCAGGGAACACCTTTTTTCTAGGATTGAGGCTTGTGTCTACGTTTACATCGACATCACTGGTCTAATTATTTGTCAATCTGAATAAGACAATAAAATAATTAAGGTGTTTACATGAGTTGCTTTTTAAATGTTCCTTGTATGATCCCGTTTGACATGTTATAGCACATAGATTGATCAACGTTGTATCACTGTTACGGAAGCAGACGGACAAACAAGGGGAGTGAGTATAAACAATGTTTATTCCAACAGTAGAGTATAAATGAATAGTGATGGAGCGATGAACGGAGTTTAGTGGAAACTGATGATCCTCTTTGTCAGGTGGGATGACAAACACTGAAGGATGACCGAATGCACACACCAGAGGACTTGCGGGGAAGAGAGACTGACGAGACACACAACGCTGACAGGACACCGGGACACTGGACAGACTAGAAGGAAACAGAGTAAAGGTAAGTATAATTGCTGAGATCGTAGGGGAGTGAAACCTAGGAAGTGGTTCACTCAGAGTCCGCTTCGTAGGAACGAGACCGGACAATGAGTGAAGTGAGGTGTGTGCTTATATAGTGAATGGGGGTGATTGGGTGCGGCTGTGCGTGGTTAATACTCAGGTGAAGGTGCTCGGTGCGTGATGTTGGTGGAAGAGCCTGGCCGATCCGTGACATTACCCCCTCCCCAGGGCCCGCTCCTGAGGGCCTGAACCTCCGACGTCGTGGTGGTCTACCTCGTCCTCGAGGTGCTGGAAATTCTGGGTGATTGGAGTGGAACTCTTCCATAAGTGCGGGATCTAGTATATCGGATCTGGAGACCCATGACCTCTCTTCTGGACCGTATCCTTCCCAGTCGACGAGGTATTCAAGCTGACCACCACGACGCCGGGACCGTAGGATGTCCTTGACTTGGTAGATGGCCCCTTCTTCTAACATCAGGGGGGGAGGAGGTTCCTCTTCATGGCCAGGCTCTGTGGAGGGAATCAGAGGATCGTGAAAGGGTTTTAGAAGGGACACGTGGAATGTGGGGTGGATTCTGTACTGTGGTGGTAACTGTAATTTGTATGTGACGGGGTTGACCTGTTCCAGAATGGTGAAGGGACCAACAAATCTGGGACTTAATTTTCGGGAGGGCAGTCGCAACCGGATATCTCTGGTGGAGAGCCAGACCTTTGTCCTGGAGTATAGATGGGGCCTGGAATCCTCCTCTTATCCGATACCTCCTTTGTTCTGCGTACTGCCCTCTGGAGATGGTGATGAGCATCGTCCCAGACTCTCTCGCTCTCCCGGAACCAGTAATCCACTGCGGGGACATCAGATGGTGCGCCATCCCAGGGGAAGAGTGGAGGTTGGAACCCTAGGATGCACTGGAATGGCGTGAGTCCGGTGGTAGGTTGCCGCAGGGAATTCTGGGCGTATTCCGCCCAGCCCAGAAACTGGCTCCAGGAGTTTTGGTGACCGTGACAGAAGGTCCGGAGGAACCGCCCCACTTCCTGAATTTTCCTCTCTGTCTGGCCGTTGGTTTGGGGGTGATAGCCAGACGAGAGGCTTACAGTCACACCTAGGATTCTGAAGAATGCTCTCCATAGTCTGGAGATAAATTGGGGTCCTCGATCCGAGACTATATCTTCTGGTAACCCAAAATTTCGAAAGACGTGGTTGAACAGGTTTTCGGCGGTCTCTAGGGCTGTGGGTATACCTTTCAAAGGAATCAAACGACAGAATTTAGAGAATCGATCTATGATGACTAGAATGCAGGTGTACCTTCAGACAATGGGAGGTCTGTCATGAAGTCAACTCCTAGGTGTGACCAGGGGCGGTTTGGGATGGGCAAGGGATGGAGTTTACCAGCAGGTAGATGGCGAGGACTCTTTGCCATAGCGCATTCTCTGCAGCCTTGGACGTATCTTCTCACATCCCTCGCCATGTTCGGCCACCAAAAGCGTTGGGATAGCAGCGAGAGGGTGTTGTTGGCCCCAGGATGTCCTGTGCCCAGAGATGTATGGCTGGAATGAATGAGATCTACCCGTTGATTTTCAGGGATGAAGCGTCGATTGGGGGGACAGCCCGGCGGAGTTCTGGATTCTGGAGTGGCGATTACTGTAGGAGCGGACCATTGGATGGGACAGATAGTGATCTGATCAGGAAGGATCTTGGCCGGTGTCTCATAATTTCATCCTGGTCGTGAATTCTGGAAAGTGCGTCTGCTCGGATATTCTTTGAACCTGGTCGATATGAGATAGAGAACTGAAATCTGGAGAAGAACAATGACCAACGGGCCTGACGAGGACAGAGTCTTTTAGCATCTTTAGGTATTGGAGATTTTTATGATCTGTGATCACCTGGAACGAATGTTTGGCCCCCTCCAACCAGTGTCGCCACTCCTCCAGGGCGAGCTTGATGGCCAGAAGTTCTCGATTTCCGATGTCATAGTTCCTTTCCGCCGGGCTGAGCTTCCGGGAGAAATAGGCACATGGATGGAGTAATGAAGGAGTACCGTGGTACTGGACAGGATGGCTCCCACTCCGGTGGTCGATGCATCCACTTCGACCACAAACGGCAAGTCAGGATCAGGATGAGTCAGCAGTGGGGCTTGAGTGAAGGATTCTTTTAGGTTTTGGAAGGCTGCGGCGGCTTCGGGAGGCCAGGGTAGTGCTTTGGGTTTATTTTTCAACAGGTTGGTGAGCGGAGCGGTGATGAGACTGTAATTCTGGATGAAACGTCGGTAGAAATTAGCAAATCCTAGGAAACGTTGGAGTTCCTTTATGGTTTTTGGTTCGGGCCAGGAGATGACGGAAGTGACCTTCCCCTCGTCCATACGAACCCCTCTTTGATCGATGATGTACCCCAAGAACTGAACAGATGGTGAATGGAAGGAGCATTTTTCAGCCTTGAGGTACAGGCGGTGTTTCCTGAGGGTTTTCAGGACCTCCGCAACGTGGTGGCGATGTTCGGCCTCACTCCGGGAGTAAATCAGGATCATCTATGTATACAATGACGAAGAGATGGAGGAACTCCCGGAGGACTTCGTGGATGAAGTTTTGAAATACGGAGGGGGCGTTAACCAGACCATAGGGCATGACCAGGTACTCGTAGTGTCCAGTAGGGGTCACAAACCCAGTCTTCCACTCGTCCCCCTCACGTATTCTCACCAGGTTATAGGCGCTACGGAGGTCCAACTTGGTGAAAATTTTGGCGGATCTGAGTTGTTCTAGGGCCGCAGGGACGAGAGGAAGGGGATACCGGAACTTGACTGTACCTTGATTTAGGGTTCTGTAATCGATACATGGCCGCAGCCCTCCATCCTTCTTAGCCACGAAGAAGAAACTTGAGGCAGCAGGTGACGTGGATGGACGGATATACCCCTGACTCAGAGCCTCATGGATGTACTCCTCCATTGCCTTGGTCTCCGGAAGGGACAACGGGTAGATCCTACCTCTGGGCATAGGAGCATCTGGAAGCAGGTCTATGGCGCAGTCCCATGGCCGATGTGGAGGTAGCTGGGAAGCTCTCTTGGGGCAAAATACATCCTCGTATGAGGAGTAGATCTTCGGGATCTGAATGGATATTTTCCGACTGGACTTTCGACAGACGTGACGTAGACGGTAAGGGGTCTTCGAATTTGTAAGGGTAGATCGGGAAAACAGCTGGATCGGCATTCTTCTCCCATCTCTTAATTTCTCCTGTGCCCCAAGAGAGGATGGGATCGTGCTTCACCAGCCACGGGCGCCCTAAGATGATATCCATCGATGCACCCTCCAGAACCAGAAATTGAATCTCCTCTTTGTGGAGCAGTCCTACTTGGAGATTGACGGGTTCACATTTTCGATGGATACGTGCCTGACAATGGATATCTTTGGTTATGGGCTGAATCTGGTAGACGTGCGTCGAGGCTTCGGTGTTAAGCTGGAGTCGGCGACAGAGGGCGTGTGAGATGAAATTTCTGCTGACCCGGAGTCGATGAGGGCTGTGACTGAAACTGAGACAGAAGGGGTAGTTAACTGGACATTAGTGGTGAGAGGATGCATCTTTTCAATAGGAGAATGAACAAACTCACCACAGAGCGTGCTGGACGAATGGGACAGTCCAGCCTGACATGTCCTTTGGCGCCACAGTACATGCACAGACCCCGGGTCAGCCTCCTCTGTCGCGGTGATCGTGAGTCTACAGATTCGATGATCATGGGTTTGGTTCTGGAGGGACGGCTGGCTCTGGCGAACGGAGGAGTGCTTGGGATATTGGTGGAGGATCATGCTGGTAGACCCTCAGACGATCGGAACAGCGCAGAGAGTGTTGGATGAACTTCTCCAATCCCATCGTATCGTCGAGGGCGGCCAGCTGTAACCGGAGGCTGGGCTCTAGTCCGAACGGTAGGTTGTGAGGAGAGATCGCTCATTCCAGCCGCTAGCAGCAGCCAGAGTTCGGAACCTGAGAGCATAATCCTGAGTGGACATGGCTCCCTGTTTGAGATGGTATAGCTGTTCTCCAGCTGCTACTTCAGCATCCGCGCGACCAAAAACCTCCTTGAAGTACTGGGTGAATGACTGAATGGAATTTGTTACCGGCCCAGACTGTTGCCAGATGGTTTCAGCCCACCGAAGAGCCGACCCAGAGAGGAGGAGATGATGAAAGCGATTTTGGACCGATCTGTAGGGTATAACTCGGGTTGCATAGTGAATACCAGAGAACATTGCAGGAGAAATCCATTGCACTCCTCCGCCCCGCCAGAGTAGGGCGCTGGTCGAGCCATGGGACTGGATGAGTGGATGGACGGTGAAGAAGTGAAGAAGTGCTCGGTGCTGGTGGTGCTTCGGGAAGTGGAGCAGATGGTAGTAGCACTCTCTTCAATGAATCCACCAACTCCTGAAGGGGATCGTGAGTGCTCATGCTGTTGGTAGTTTCGGGTCCGGTCTCTGTTACGGAAGCAGACGGACAAACAAGGGGAGTGAGTATAAACAATGTTTATTCCAACAGTAGAGTATAATGAATAGTGATGGAGCGATGAACGGAGTTTAGTGGAACTGATGATCCTCTTTGTCAGGGGGATGACAAACACTGAAGGATGACCGAATGCACACACAGAGGACTTGCGGGGAAGACAGACTGACGAGACACACAACGCTGACAGGACACCGGGACACTGGACAGACTAGAGGAAACAGAGTAAAGGTAAGTATAATTGCTGAGATCGTAGGGGAGTGAAACCTAGGAAGTGGTTCACTCAGAGTCCGCTTCGTAGGAACGAGACCGGACAATGAGTGAAGTGAGGGGTGTGCTTATATAGTGAATGGGGGTGATTGGGTGCAGCTGTGCGTGGTTAATACTCAGGTGAAGGTGCTCGGTGCGTGATGTTGGTGGAAGAGCCTGGCCGATCCGTGACAATCACCAGGCTATCAACGTTCCTCCGGAGTTTCATGTAACTTCGGGTGTTTCATTTTAAAATTTTTCGACTGCAGTTCTGCAGTTTCACTTTCATCCATCAACTAAGGTCACGTTTACACTGTCAGTTCTTGATGCCAAATTCCGATTTGTTGCCTGTATCTGATTTTATTTTTCCTGTGTATTTACATATTCTTTTAATTGTGACCCATATCCGATTCATGTGTTTAAATTTGCCATATGATTTGCGAGGTTGTGCATGCGTAAAGGCGGGTTCTAGCATCTGCATCACACTAGCCATGATGATTTTGAAGCGGAGGAGGAGGGAAAGGGCCGTCATCGCAGCTTGCTTCTATGGTATATATACGGTGTCCTCCACCATTCAGAGGAATTTCTGGTTACGAAAGAGCTCTCAGGTCTGGTGAGACCATATTGTGGTGGGCTTTAATGAGGAGCAGTGGGTCAGAAATTTTAGGATGAGCAAACCAACATTTGATGTTTGATTTCTCCTACATGTTTTCTCTGTTGTTGTTGTTTACCGCGTCGGTGTCTCCACACACGCTCTTCCTTCTACGTCATAAAACCGCAGAGAAGTTCCACATTGTCGCAAGTTTAGTGATGTAAAAAATGTTATGCCTTAAGTCTGATCTGCCTGTTTACATGATAGTCGCATTGTCACATATGCGATTTAAATCTGATATATTTCCACATATGAAGGAGGCCTGAAACCGATCACTAATATCCCAATGCATGCGTTTTTCGTGTTTATACGGTCATAGAACAGATCTGATCTGTGTCACATATGAGCAAAAAATCTGAATTGGGTCACATTTAACTGGCAGTGTAAACGGGGCCATATTGTTCATGCCCTGTGACAAACTGAGGTATTGGATGAGAATATGAAGTAGGGGCTGGTGGAAGAGTGTTGTTTTAATTGAATTTGATACCACACCTAATGAAAAGAAAAACCTCCGCATGTCTGTGCTTCTTTAAGGTAATCTAAAATCACTGTTTACATGGTAGACTCTTAATCAGAGTATTGCCTTAATCATATTAAAATCAGAATACTGGTGTGCATGTAAACTTACTTAGTAAAAGTTTCAAATGATGTCGCAAGCTGTCAAAGACAGTGCATTCCTCTACCTTTTAAAGCCTAGTTCACACTACAAGATTTTAAGCCTGATTTTAGCCAGATTTGGAAGTTAAACGAGCTCGCCGACAGATTGGGCTGTGATCGGGGAAAAATCTGGGGACGCTCGGCAGTCTTTGTGTAAACTACTTAACAACGCATCAAAGAGGCTCGCTGAAGCGTCGCCGACACCTCGCAGACGGAAATCCAATATCTAGCATGCTGAATATTCCAGAGCAGTCGGCCGACTCGACCCCACGTGCGGTCAGATGTAGTGACGAGCTGCAGCCAATGAGAGAGCCTATCAGCATGAGCTGATTGTGCTCAGGAGCTCAAAAGAAACATCTGTGATTGGCCAGAATTGGCATCTATGCACTCGCTTCTATAATTTCTATAGCTTGTGAGAATCCAAAAAGAGCCACAAATTGATAAATAATGTTATGATAGCATTTTTTAACTTTAAGTTATGATTGACTTGCCTCTTGTTACCGTTATGAAATAGTTTGATAACAAGCAGGAAATGTTCATGGGCCAATGACATGACTTCATTGAAATGGTCTATATTAACAGTGGAACTAGAATTCTGTAACTATTAGAAGTACTATACTGGTCATTCTGACCTTTCTCATATAAAACGTTATATTGTCACGTCATATTTACATTCAAATCTTCTATTGAGATATTAAAATTAAGCTTTGAATGTCTGTCATTACATTTTATGACACCATTACCCTAAAAATATCAGCTTTTTTGGTAATACAGCCTATGAATATGTAGTTAAGATACTAGAACACGCAAAGGTCTGGGCCTGGCTTTCATTTTCACTTTCAAACAGGAGCTATTTCCCTGCACAGAATTTGTTGTTTTGAAAGATATATCTGAAGTAAATTTCTGTTTTTGCTATCAAAAAGTTGTGTTTATGTTAGCAAGAAGTTGGTAGGTAAAAAAATACATGCATATTTAAAGTTACAGCGAAAAGTTGCAGACATGCATGCAGTCATTTTGACCAATATGGTAATTAAAGGTAATTAAAGCTCAGTTCTTTACTGTTTCATAATTAAAAAAACTAAAAATTTTAGAAAGAAATACACAGATATTTAGGAAACGTCAGGGTGTTATAGATGCTAGTTTTATTTCAATGAGTTATTAAATTACAAAAATTAAAAACTCTCTGTATCTATCCACTTGAACCTTGCAGATGAGCGATTGATCCGCTGACGCATCTGCTGATTGACAATATTATAAAAATGCTCCATTGAAAGCTTGAAACGCTGTCAGTGATGTCATCAGCACACATGCAGCCAATAGTGTTCAGCTTTTTCTGACAACTCCTCCCTCAAAATTTGGCTGTAGTTTGGTAGATTTGACTGAGCTGTTGGGGAACGAGTTGTTGTCAGATCATGTAGTGTGTGACCCCCCTCTTGTGGATCATTTATGTAGTATCACGTAGTTTGAACACCACAGCGATTAAAAGACACAAAATCAAGTCATGTAGCGTAAACGGCACAGAGATCTGCCGATGTTTAAAATCCTGTAGTGTGAAGTAGGCTCACGTTGATTCCCTGTGCCCTTAAATGTTTCATTAAGCTTGACACGTTTCCCCCCTTACACCCAACTTTTATAAAGCATCTGCTTCATGTTGCTGTGTCAGAAGCCTTGCTTGTAAAATCTAGCCATACTTTGAATGCTTAGTTTAAGCAAATTTGATGAATGCGATCCTGCGTGTTGATGAATCTGAAGGGAGTCGCTCACTGGATGCACTGTTCTGTGCACGTTGCCTACGTGCGTGCATTCTCTAAGCAAGAGAACAACATCGCCAAGGGTGTCCATATCCCTCAAAGTTGTTTAGAATTAAATGTTTGGAGATGATGTGACAACGCATAGCTATGTGTGCCTTTGATGTACCCCTTGATGCTTGCATCCTTTTCGCAGCACCAGTAGCACAGAAATTAATATGCTCATTTGGTCTGGTGCATACCGGTTACACAGGTAACAGTACAATAATGGCACCGGTTTTCGGTACCCAACCCTACTTATCGGATAAACTTTATCTTACTCAATTGTGTACATGTTTTTTTAATGTGCATTTTAAAAATTCATGCACATCTTGGCATTTCCTTTAAGCAGTATTATGTGATATTCCAAAATGCCAATAAAAATAAGTGCATGGAAATATAGCTACAGACAATTGTCTGAATGTCTGGTTGTCAAATGCCTTATAAACACAAATAAGGCAAGCTCATTCTTAAACAAATTTAATTCCTTCTTTCAGCCTGAGGTATCAACATACTTCAGTGTTGATTGTTTACTTTATTGTCATTTTGTTTATTATTATTGCTACACCTCTGGCACAGATTTACCATTACTATTCTGCTCTTTCATTGGCAAGAATCAAAATCACGGCCCTTTAATCTTGGGACTAGAAGACAGTTTAGCACTTATTTGTCCTTGTCTTCTCTCAGCTGTAAACTGAAACCCTCCCAGAGTAACCAGTGTCATATCGTGTCAGTTGAGCTGTCAGATGTTCAGGTTTTGTATGATTTGATTTGTCGGTCAGTTATATTAAATCCGGCTTGTCAGCTTTCATGTCTCAACATGTCAGTTCTAAATAGCGCAACAGCGGATAGATGCTGGACAGGCTAATATTCTTGACATCAAACCCCTCGTATATGCTTATAATCCATTCATGAAGTCAATTCGTCTGACCGAATGTCACTTGTGCCTTTTGATCCTATTAGTGAATCCTATTTATCTGCGGCTGCTTATCAAATCTCTGTCATAGATTATGAAATGATAACGCTGTCTGTATCAGTTAGGTAGTTAACGGTGCTGATGTGGTCTCGTTTGCTGTTACCATGGTCAAATACACTGTATTACTTATGTGACCATTTCTGTATGAATTATTAGGATAATATGGTATATATATATACAGAGTTTGGAAGAAAATTCTTCCCCACTCTTAGTACAACTCTTGGTACTGGGAATCAAACCTGTAGGCTACAAGTCAAACTTGTTAACCATTAGGCCACAACTGTATGCACATCTATGATATAGTCTGTAGTCCAGGAGTATCCAACCCTGCACCGTGAGATTTACCTTTCTGTAAAGTTCAACTCTAATTAAACATGCCTGAACCAGTTAACCAAGGTCTTCAGGGTTACTCGAACTTCCAGGCAGATTTATTGGATTAGTTTGAAGCTAAACTCTGAAAGGTGACCCTCCAAGGAGCCTGAGTTGGCTAAATAAGGTCTTCAGAGTTATTCAAGGAAGATTTATTGGAGTAGAATGTTGCTAAACTCTGAAAGGTGTAACCCCCAATCTTTGTTTAATCAGACAGCTGTTTACTTACGCTGGGTTCACATCAAAAGTCAAATTAAGAATTAGCAGAAGTGGATTACTTACAAAGTCAATGCAAATGTGCAAATATTGAAAAAAGATGTGGAATGCACGGTGCATTTGAATTAGGCTCAATTGCATCTTCTGCGCAAGTTTAAATAATTAAAACATACAGAAAATTTATCTTTGGTGAAAAACATCCTGTGAGTAAACTAGAGTGAGTGACGCAGTTCTTGGGGTTTGGTTTGAATTCAACATAAGGTCACATGTGGGTAAGTTCAGTCCTAGAGTGCTACCTTTGATCCAGACCTGATTTAAAAACTCATTTGCTCACTCACAAACCAAACTCACCTGGTTTGTTGAGGTGTTACTGCAGGTGATCCTGCAGAGTAGCACTCCAACTCAAACCAAATACACCTCAACAAACCAATCAGGGTCTTAGAGTTATTGGGATTAATGTTTGTTTTCAGTGATCTGATCACAATTGGTAATCTGAGAAGCATAATGATCAGTTGTTAGTATTGTAGTTTGTCTTCTGTTGCACTTCTAATCAATTTGACATTAACATTTCCATTTGGAAAACCAAAATCAAAACACTTACTAAAATGCATCTTAATACCAGGTGTAAATTAGGCCTTAGAAAAATAATAGCACACCTCAGCTTTCTAATAAAGGTCAACACCAAAGACGAATACTAGAGGTTAAGGTTTTTTCAGCAACTGCTTCTATTGCAAACAATTAGCTGCTGTTTCTTGTTTTCCAGTCCATTTTCTTTTTTTCATGCCTGTCCTCTGGATCTTATTCACATTGACATTCTTCATTATGTGAAATTAATGAGCAGTCTTCTGATCTAATTACAAAGGCAGTTAATGGTTCATTGTCTTCCCCAGGTGCAGGAGTGGTTGTGTCTGAATTGTCAGATGCAGAGGGCGTTGGGGATGGATATGGAGACTCCACGGTCAAAAAGCCAGCAACAGATCCACTCACCGTCCCAGCCCAGCAAACCTTCACCTCAGCCTGTGACCCAGCCCACAGCTCAACCCCAACCCCAACCCCAACCCCAACCCCAACCTCAACCTCAACCCCAACACCAACCCCAACCTCAGCATCCCCCAGAAGCTAAGAAGCAGACTGTCCCTCAAGCTGCCCCTCAAAGCAAACCCCCTGCCCCAGGTGCCGTTCCTCTTCCAGGCATGGCCAAAGCCCCATCTCAGCCTGACCTCTCCCGCTCTGGCCCTGGATTCCTGCCTCAAATCCCGCGACAGGACCAGACTCGCAGTGCTGGAAGTTCCCCATCCCGTCAACCACCTCCCCCAGAACAGCCCTTCGGGAAACTCTTTGGTTTTGGGGCTTCACTCTTGAACCAGGCCAGTAATTTGATGTCAGTGGATCCGGTGCAAACTGCACCACCAGCCCAACCACCAACCTCCCCAAAGCCCCCGCAAAAGCAGCCAGGAGCCCCTGGTCCAGGTCCAGGTCCTGCAGCAGGAACCAAACCTGCAGCCCAATCAGGTCCACCTCGACAGGACATTCCTTTAAAGCCCAAAGTGTGCTGTCCACTGTGTAAGACTGAGCTAAACGTGGGAGATCCAGCCAAGACACCAAACTACAATCTCTGCACCCAGTGCCACACCCAAGTCTGCAATATGTGCGGCTTCAACCCCACGCCTCACCTGACCGAGGTAAGACAAGCCTTTTTCAACTTTGGCAATTGATGTATGTCGGCTGTGGCTGTCAAGGCTTTAGTGTGGCAGAAGCTTGTAGTCTTGTTTTTGACTTTGACAGGTTTTCCAGAATTGCTCTTTTTATTGGCTGTCTGATGGTATTATTTAAAGGAATAGGGGAGAGCAGGGCACAAAGTAAAACTTTTTGGTTTTGGCCAAATAATAAACAAAGTAGTAAACAAAGGGTTAGACAAATCTTTTTTTTTTTTTACCAACAACACACAAACCTGTCCTACAAATGAGTACTGGTTGTACCATCGCTGGACCTATGGTTTCTGTGCAGTATTACCATAAGTGCCAGGAGTAAAAATGTTACTATTTACCCCACCTGTGAGGCAAGTTGTAACAAACAGAGATTTAGTTGTAACACATGCTTAAAGTCAGATTTCACACAATTAATTTAAATTCATTTTACTTTAAATAGTATATTTCCTCAGTGCTAACTAAATTTATTTTTATTCTACATAGCACAGCATGTTTATTTATTTATCTATTGGATAAACACATTTGGATGTATTTGCATTATTATCTATTATTATAGATTGCATTTATTTGCATCATTAGCAATAAGATTTATTTAAAAATACTTTCTTTTAAAATACATTTTTAATATAAAAAGTTCTCAACATTACACTCAAAATTAAAAAATACATTTTTAGTTTAATTGGTGTCCAACAGTGTGACCCTGCTGTGTCTATTTCCTACTTTCACAGATTTTGTATTTTTTATAAAAAATATTCAGTATAATAAAAATGACTTTTATGCTGCAAAAATGGTTTCTCCTGTGTTTCTCATCCAAATTTTGCCAACTTTTTTCGACACTGTGGTGGATACCTGTCAACATTCGGATGTGAAAATAAGGGATATGCCCACCATAACAAGGGATAGCCCCCCCCCCCAAAAAACAAAAAAAAATCCAAATCTCCAAATTACTAAATATGTTCATTTGGATCTGTTTAATTGTAAATAAACAGTTAAATGTTCAGTAAAATGTTTTATTATCATTATTATTAGTTACAAAAGAAAAAATAAATAGTATACATTAGCAGCAAATAAATTAGCAAGCAGTTCAGTTTATTTAAATAATAGCTATTATAATATCAAATCTCATTAATCTTTTCTTCACTGTATAACTTACACCTTCTGATTAAAGAGCAACGCAGGAATCTAACTTGTTTGGATTTTTCATTTGATTACATTAAAT
>NC_079445.1:38127688-38130188 GCF_903798145.1 Danio aesculapii | reverse complement strand
GTTTCAAGGATCACTGTTTGTTCAACACAAACACTCAACACGAGCATCATTCATCCTATAAAAAGATTAAATTATTGCTATTAATCTGAGCTATTCGTCTACAGATATGGAATAATTAAGTGATCTATCTATCTATCTATCTATCTATCTATCTATCTATCTATCTATCTATCTATCTATCTATCTATCTATCTATCTATCTATCTATCTATCTATCTATCTATCATTGTATCTATCGTTCTATCGTTTATCGTTCTATCTATTGTTCTATCATTTTATCACTCTATCAGTCTATCACTCTAACATCACTCTATCTATCTATCTATCTATCTATCTATCTATCTATCTATCTATCTATCTATCTATCTATCTATCTATCTATCTATCTATCTATCTATCTATCTATCTATCTATCTATCTATCTATCTATCTATCGTTGTATCTATCTATCTCATTCTATTTTCATTCTATCTATCATTCTTTAGATCCATCTTTCATTCTCTCTGTCCATCCATCCATCCATCCATCCATCCATCCATCCTTCCATCGTTCGTTCTATCATTGTTCTTTTGTTCTTTCTATTCATCCATCGTTCTTTCGTTCTTTTGTTCTTTCTATTCATCCATCGTTCTTTCTATTCATCCATCGTTCTTTTGTTCTTTCTGTTCATCCATCGTTCTTTTGTTTTTTTTCTATCCATCCATTGTTCTTTTGTTTTTTCTATTCATCCATCGTTCTTTCATTCTTTCTATTCATCCTTCGTTCTTTCTATTCATCCATCATTCTTGCGTTCTTTTGTTCTTTCTATTCATTCATTGTTCTTTCGTTCTTTCTAATCATTCATCGTTCTTTTGTTCTTTCTATTCATCCATCGTTCTTTTGTTCTTTCTATCCATCCATCGTTCTTTCGTTCTTTATCTACCCATCCTTGTTTTGTTATTTCTATCCATCCATCGTTCTTTTATTCTTTCTGTCCACCCATCATAATATTTAAATAGAAAAGCTGATTTTTTCCATGTAATACTCCTGTAATCTTTTTTATATTTTACATTTTGTTTCTGTACGCTACAAAACATCTGTAAAAATGACTGTATTATTGCTTTACATGTCTTTAACACTGCATTGTGTTGCATTTTATGGTTTGCAAATGAAAAACAAGTTAAATTACTAATAAAATTAAATACTAAATTAAAATAAACAATAGAAAAACTGAAAAAACTGAATGACTTGCTAAATATATTTATATTTTAGTTCATTTTCATGGAACTATATTAAGTTTTCAAATCATACATAAGTGATAATTCAGAAGATATATTATGTTATATTGTATATAATATTGTATATAACTATAATATATATTGTGGTTAACTAATGCAACTGTGATGTGGACATGTTTATTCTTTTTTTTTTTTTTTTTTTTTTGCCCCCAAAGCTCAGTTTGCATTATAATTATTTTCTCAGTATGTTAGACTAAGATTGGTGCACTTTGCTTGGGTCTCGTTGATTTGATAGCCTGTTGTCAGAGTTGTTTATTTCCTCTACATCTGAATTGTGACGTGCGTGTGTGCGTGCGTGTGTGTGTGTGATGTGTGGTTTCTCATCAGCGTTTGCTAGTGATAGCCATGCTTCGCTCCACTTGTTTTCTGAAATGCTCATTCCAGACCTTTCCTTCAAACATGAGGCAAACATCAGCCCTGATCAGCAGCTCCAGCCTTCCCTGCCAGACACTGCAGATTTATATCCTCTTGTCCCTTTTGAGAAATAGCTACTTTTTACTCTTTAATCATGAGTACATTTTTAATTCGTTATTTTTTAACTTTTACTTGAGTAGATTTATAGACATGTAACTTTCCTTAAGTAAAAGTTTTGGAAGTAACTGTACTTTTACTTGAGTAAAAGATTTTATTACTCTTTCCACCTCTGCTTAAAACCACATTATAATGTGCTTAATGATTGTACTTTCATAATTTGTGACTGGTTGATTTTTCATTATTAAATTAAGTATTGCATTATTTACAAACCATTTGTATTTAAGAATAGTTGGAGGTTTTTAAAATCATTCAGAATGAGTTAGTAAATGATTAATAAACAATTTAAATTAACAATAATATCTCTTATTAATCAGGCATATAGTAATGGTTATATGTATGTCAATAAATGCTTTATTAACTCAACTTCATGCAGTTGTGTGACCTAATCTAAAGTGAGGACTATTCATGCTTTATAAATCCCTTATAAATGACAGTTGTCTTCATGCTGATGACATGCTGATGTCTTCTGCTCCTGCATTGAGAATATTCAGAGGAATTATTCAGAGAAAGCAGCTCTGAGACGGATGAGTCAGTCTGAACCGGAGGATTTCAGCTCCTCAAAGACATGCGGCACAGATCTCTACTGCTGCATGTGGAGATAGATATATTATATTCTGCATGTGTGGTTCAGCGTTGGTTACAGTGACTCTTGGAGACAGTAGAAGGGTGTGTCTTCAGATCAGATGTGA
>NC_079445.1:38105797-38127488 GCF_903798145.1 Danio aesculapii | reverse complement strand
TAAATCCCTTATAAATGACAGTTAAAGACTCAGTATCAAATGAACAATAATCTTTGCAATTTTATCTAAAAAGTAAAATTATTGTAAAGTTTAAACATGAATAACAGGAGTGTCAAAATACGACATAAAACTGGATAAAACAACACCAATATAATAACTTAAAAATATAATAAGATGCAGTGTTTAAACTGTTCTGTAATTTTATTTTACATATGTTTCATTTGTGTATCTTCAAACGAATAGGCATGTATAATGTCTTTTATGGTCTTTTTTCAAGTTTATAATTTAACTGAGCCTTTAATTGTCATTTATAGGGGATTTATAAAGCATAATAGTCCTCACTTTAGATTAGGTCACACAACTGCATGAAGTTGAGTTAATAAAGCATTTATTAACATACAGATTAACTATTAGCATGTGCCTGAATAATAAGAATCATTAATTTTAATTTAAATAGTTTATTAATCATTTACTAACTCATTCTGAATGATCTTTAAAAGCAACGAATTATGCTTAATTAACTGGTTTGTAAATAATGCAATATTTAATTAAATAATAAAAATTAAATCATTAACAAAGGATGATTATACCGGTTTAACTCAAGAATACAGCATTTGTGGCTTCAGTTATAAACTGTTTACTAATGCTTATTAATGTAGAGTTAATGCTTAACAGATAATGGATTTACTATTTGCTAATGCTTAATAAATGGTTCATTGTGTGTAGTTATTATAGTGTTAGCATTTTTTTACAGTGCATGGATTGTAATTAAAATCTACAGTATAGTCACAAATTCCTAAAGTGCAACAAAAGAAATGCTTTAAAGGCGCAATATGTTGTTTTCACCACTGGGGAGTGCATATTCACAATAAACAATGTCGTATTTTGATGATGCTGTGACTGAGCGTTTTTTTTTTTCTAAAGTGGGCTGCACACCGAATGCACCGCGACACTGCATGAACATAATAGTTGGAAGTATCGCACACCAGACACGCACATTCGAATGTTATTTAATATGAAACTATTCAGATAGCGCTCTGTGGTGTGGCAGAAATATAAACAGTGTCCTGAGTCATAGCTGGGCTCCGCAGACAGCCGCTGACTTGTGGCGCCGGTGCACATAACCTGATAGAATGTTGTTAGATCTATGTTTAGAATTCTAAAATGCATGGCATCCGCTGTGCAGCCCCCTTAATGATCACGTGGAGAAACAACAGTGCTTTTTTTTAATCAGACTATTACAGTTTAGGCTTCTGTTATAATGCTGCAGCCCAGTCTAATAAAACAAACAACATATTGAAGCGTCTTTGGTGTTTCTGTGTTTTAAACCAAATCAGAAATCGAGAGTTTTTTTTCAGAGAGATTTATTAAGTTTTATTGAGTGATGGAGTGGCGTTAATGCATCCTGAAGTAAAGTGAAACGGAAACCGTGTTCATCTGAACTGAAAGTTTCGCCGTGTTTGCTAGCGTCACGCATAACGCACCTGTCAGTCAGTCAGTCACCATGTCACCTTAAAGGGTAAACAGATGACACACAGCACTACTATGATTACCGAGAAGGTCGTGCTGTTGTAATTCACTTACCTTTTTAACACGTTTTGTTGAGATTATACCCCGCTATTAAAAAAAACAACAATGACTGAATGTTTTGAATTAGAAGTAATGTAGTAGTGGCGGGGTGAATTTTGGTGTGGCGCCCCACCATGGAAGAATGAATGTAGCGGAAACCATGTAGTATATAGAGCTGTCTTGATCATTTTCAGGAAGTGTCACCAAAATCTGACTTTTTGGCATTGGAAAAAATGTACAGAGTAAACTGTCATAATGAAAACATGACAAAGCCATTTGACTATCTTGTTCATAAACAATGGTGTCAGGACTTTTCATCTTGAAGACACTGACACTGTTATTGACATCAATACTTGCGTTTGAGGAATGAGCCATCCATTTTTGAGCAAGTGACACACTTTTGCAGGTTATCAACTAGGTTTTGCAGTTTGTACTAATTGTTTTGAGAAATGCATTAACTGTTGTGCAAATGTGGATAGATAGATAGATAGATAGATAGACAGATAGATAGATAGATAGATAGATAGATAGATAGATAGATAGATAGATAGATAGATAGATAGATAGATAGATAGATAGATAGATGGATGGATGGATGGATGGATGGATGGATGGATGGATAGATGTACTGATAGATAGATGGATGTACAGATACTGTAGATAGATGGATGTACAGATAGATAGATGGATGTACAGATAGATAGATAGATAGATAGATAGATAGATAGATAGATAGATAGATAGATAGATAGATAGATAGATAGATAGATAGATAGATAGATAGATAGATAGATAGATAGATAGATGGATGGATGGATGGATGGATGGATGGATGGATGGATGGATGGATGTACGGATGGATGGATGTACGGATGGATGGATGGATGTACAGATAGATAGATGGATGTACAGATAGATAGATGGATGTACAGACAGATAGATGTACAGACAGACAGATAGATGTACAGACAGATAGATGTACAGACAGATAGATGTACAGACAGATAGATGTACAGACAGATAGATGTATAGATGTATAGATAGATAGATAGATAGATAGATAGATAGATAGATAGATAGATAGATAGATAGATAGATAGATAGATAGATAGATAGATAGATAGATAGATAGATAGATAGACAGATACATAAATGCACATTACATTACAAAAATAAATGATTAAACCAATAAACGATTGGCAAGTTAATACTGATACATTTAAGTTGCATTAAAAAAAATCTGAGGTGGTCTTGAACTGAAAAAGGGGGGTTTCATGACCCTTTAAATCAGATCTGTGTGTCAGTATTCTGCATATCCCGATGCTATATATTAAATGAATTGTGTGGAACCCAGCATTTTATTTTACAGTGTACTGTGCCTTTAAGGTGTGTTTTAAATGTTTTCTTTAAGGAAAACAAAAGCGCTTCATGAAAAGCCAAAAAAGGCCGAAACTGAATTTCAAGGTGAATGCGAGCAGTGTTTTATCCTGCAGTGTGCTGATGTCTTCTGCTCCTGCTTTGAGAATATTCAGAGAAATTATTCAGAGAAAGCAGCTCTGAGACGGATGAGTCAGTCTGAACCGGAGGATTTCAGCTCCTCAAAGACATGCGGCACAGATCTCTACTGCTGCATGTGGAGATAGATATATATTATATTCTGCATGTGTGGTTCAGCGTTGGTTACAGTGACTCTTGGAGACAGTAGAAGGGTTGTGTCTTCAGATCAGATGTGATGTGCTGGTGGGTGTAGTTGTAGTAGTAGTTGTAGTAATGATAAAAATTGAATCCTGGGAGCTCCATCATGGATAGTGCTTGTGTGATTCATCGGCCTGCTGTTCTTAGTCATCGTAAAGTGGAACCCATGACTTTTTGGGAAGATGATGTTATCATATTTTCATACTGCAGTCATTGCTTGAAATTGAAAATGATATTGAAAAAAATAAATAAATCTGTACTTACCTTGCATATATTTGTTACTGTACGTCTTCATGCAAAAATACCAAAATAATATAAGCAAATAAATAAACAAATGTGTACTTCATTTGTTTACTGAATAAAGTATTAATAATTTATTTTTATATTATATAGTTCAAATTAAGTACATAAAGAGGCAAGTCTATATTTACAGTAATAAATAAATATGTACTAAATTTGTTTACTGAATAAAGTACTAATAAATATTTTTATATACTATATTGACCAAATGAAGTAAATAAATATGTAAATATATTTTTGCAGTAGTAAATAAACAAATAAATAAATATGTACTAAATTTGTTTACTGAATAAAATACTAATAAATATTTTTATATTATATTTGCCAAATTAAGTTAAAAATATGTAAATATATTTGCAGAAAAAAAATACAGTAAATAACCAAATCAATTAATAAACAAAAATACGAACTTTTATATTTTCCCCAAATTTGGTAAATCCAAATAAATAAGTGTAAAAATTAAATAAATAAATGGATGAAGTAATATGGAATTGTTTAACAAATTATTTACAAAATTAACTAAATGTTTTGAATAAACATTTGCTTTTTTGCGTTTATTAAAATAAGTAAAGAAATTTTTAGAAATTTATGTAGTTGACAGATTGAGGTATGTATGTGTAAGTGTAAAATATTTGCTAAATTATATAAACATATTTACCAGTTATACAAAAATAAATAAATAAACACAAAATAAATCTATTTAATTATATATTTAAAAATGATAGATAGATAGATAGATAGATAGATAGATAGATAGATAGACAGACAGACAGACAGACAGACAGACAGACAGACAGACAGATAGACAGATAGACACATAGATTGATAGATAGATTGATTGATAGATAGATTGGAGCACGAAACAAGCAAAAACAATAAATGAATAAATATGCAAAATAATAAATAAATGAATGAATAAATAAATCCACAAATTCCTGCATAAATAAAACAATAAATAAATAAATATACAAGTGAATAAATATTTCTATATATATTTACAAATTCCTAATAACTACTTTCAGTTTAGCATTGTCTGATTTCCCCCAACATCCGTGTAATTTATTTGGTTAATTAAATAAATAATTATACTAATAATAATTAGTAATAATTAAATACAGCACTAATAATTTATATATTTATTTATGCAGGAATTTCTGTATATGTGTATATGTATGTATGTATGTATGTATGTATGTATGTATATATATATATATATGTATGTATGTATGTATGTATGTATGTATGTATGTATGTATGTATGTATGTATGTATGTATGTATGTATGTATGTATGTATGTATGTATGTATGTATGTATGTATGTATGTATATATATGTATGTATGTATGTATGTATGTATGTATGTATGTATGTATGTATGTATGTATGTATATATATACATGTATGTATGTATGTATGTATGTATGTATATATATGTATGTATGTATGTATGTATGTATGTATGTATGTATATATATGTATGTATGTATGTATGTATGTATGTATGTATATATATATATATATATATGCAGGAATGTGGGGATTTATTAATTAATGTATTTATTTGCGGATGTATTTATTTATGGTTTTTGCAGGTTTCATCCTACAGGAGATAGAAAAATAAATAAATAAACACAAAATGTAATTATATATTTACAAAAGATGGATGGATGGATGGATGGATGTACGGATGGATGGATGGATGGACAGATAGATGGATGGATGGATGGATGGATGGATGGATGGATGGATGGATGTACGGACAGACAGATAGATGGATGGATGAATGGATGGATGTACGGACAGATAGATGGATGGATGGATGGATGGATGGATGGATAGATGAAAAATAAACAAATGCTTAAATGCACATTACATTACAAAAAATAAATTATTAAACCAATAAACGAATGGCAAGTTAATACTGATACATTTAAGTTGCATTTAAAAAAATCTGAGGTGGTCTTGAACTGAAAGAGGGGGGTTTCATGACCCTTTAAATCAGATCTGTGTGTCAGTATGAGCTTTCTGCATATCCTGATGCTCACATGAATCTAAAGTGATGTGATCTTGATGCTTATAAAGTTAAAGCTCTTTCTCTCAGTAAATCTTCAAGAGGCTTATGAAAGGTTTAGATTGAGATCTTGGTATTACATTGAGTGGCTGGACTTGAACATGATGTGTGTGTTAAACACACTCACAGATTTGCACTCAGTCTATATCTCTGAACACTTTATTTAGAGAGCAGTCCTTCAAAAATGTCTCGTATAAACATGTCTTTCATGATAAGCTTCTCAATCAGAAGAAAAAATAAGATGTTGAGCATTTTAAGTAAAAAAAAAAGGTCTGCACTCAATAACTGATTAAATGAACAGCTGTTTATTAAATACATTACTGAATGAGGACCGTCTTTGTTATTTGGTATTTAAAGAAATTTGCTCACAGCAGCAAATCAGTCTGAAAGTGTAATACAAATACATATGAAATGAAATTATTTTATAAAAAAAGAAAATAGAATGCACAAATATTTTAAATTTAATTTCTTTTCATTTTTAGTTTAGTTTAGTTTAGTTGTTTTAATGTTATTTTAATTTTTTATTTATTTAAGTTAAATTTAATTAAATTTTAATAAAAAAATGTTAATGCTGTAATTTTAATTTTTAATGTTAATTAAATTTTATTTAAATGTCATTTTAATTTAATTTAGTTTAATTTTATTTACTTTTATTTTAATGTTATTTTATTTTAATTTAATTTAATTTAATTTTTATTATTATAATTTTTTTATTTTTTTTCAATTAATTTTAATTTAATTTAATTTTAACGTTATTTAAATGAATTCAATTTTAATAAACTTTTAATTCATTTAAATTCAATTTTACAGAATGCAAAAATCAGCGTTATGCAAAAATGAAGCTTTTTAGAAATTAGAAATGTTAGTTTATTAGAAATATTACAATTCCTAATTTCAAATTTCGACTTTGGTAAATGAAATACAAGATTATTCCAACAAATATAGATTTATTTTGTCTTCTGTAGTAAAAACTATTTGTAATGTTTTGTATAAAATAAGAAATAAAAATATAAAAATTTGTTTTTTTATTATTAAAAAATGCTCTAAAGGACTTTTTTTCTGAAATATGAAATAAGTTTGATTAGTGGCTAACAAAATTAAACTAAATTATGTATCGAAAACGTTAAAGTGTCACGTCCATCAATAACCTTATTTTTCATAATGCATATTGATATAGTTTTGAACTGCATTGAAATGTAGTGCGTGTGTAATTTTTAATAGCTTTTCGTTAACTGTTTCTATATGGGCGATGTCCTGAGGGCCGTTGTCCCTGCAGGGTTTAGCTCCAACTTGCCTCAACACACCTGGCTGGGTGTTTCAAGTATACCTAGTAAGACCTTGATTAGCTTGTTCAGCTGTGTTTGATTAGGGTTGGAGCTAAAATCTGCAGGACACCGGCCCTTCAGGAACAAGTTTGGTGACCCCTACCTTACAGCAAGAAGGTTGCTGGTTCGAGCCTCGGCTGGGTCAGTTGGCATTTCTGTGTGGAGTTTGCATGTTCTCCCTGCGTTCCTGTGGGTTTCCTCCTGGTGCTCCGGTTTCCCCCACAGTCCAAAGACATGTGGTACAGATGAATTGGGTAAGCTAATTTGTCCATAGTGTATGAGTGTGTATGGATGTTTCCCAGAGATGGGTTGCAGCTGGGCGGGCATCCGCTGTATAAAACTTTTGCTGGATAGGTTGGCGGTTCATTCTGCTGTAGCGATTAATAAAGGGACTAAGCCGAAAAGAAAATGAATGAATGAATGTTTCTATATGATTAAATGTTGAGCGTTAGCTTTGATGCTTGTGTGACTGTATTTTTGATCATATATCATACTGTATATCTAATTACATCCTAATGACCCTCATGTCCATGAGTTTGTGTGTGTGTTGAAGTGTGAGTGAACTACTGAGTTAAAAAAAAAAAAAAGGTATGGCCTATCAATAATTCAGAAAGGGAGAGCACATTATAAATAGTGCATGATATGAGAGGCAGGAGAAAGTTTGAATCCATGTGTCAAACAAGGTCTGTGTGTGTGTTCAGGGGATATGATGTTTCGCCTGTGTCAGGGATTTTCATTTAAGACACATGCCCGGTGTCATCAGATTAGATGTGTGTCTTTTTTTAAGCGCGTCACATTAGTGGGATGTATATTATATTTAGACCAATAAGACTCAAGGTGACATTGTGCGCTGGGGATAATGGATGCTGTCTTAGAAAGCAAATGCGTTTTATATGATAAATATATTTTGTTTTCTCTAAAAAAATGTCCAGCTCTAGAAGCCGTTCGGCAAAATAGATTTCTGTTTTCCCGGTAGCATGAAGTGAGATGTCAGTGTGCGAGTATATGAGCTTGCAGAAAGGGTTTTTTGAGGATTTCATTCAACTCCGAACACATCACCAAAGGATTACCTTGGTCTAGAAAAATAATATGATTCTGTAAGACATTGAAAAGCAAATTCAGAGAGAGAAATGTGCAGAAAGATGGAGTTCAGATATGAATATGTGTAAGTAGTCATTTAGCAGATGCTTTTATCTAAAGCTTCTTACGTTAGACTTATTATGTTGACAATCCCCTGGTTTAGCGATATGCTTAATCGCACAGCGCTGATAGCTTTCGGATCAGCGTTTGTGGAATCAAACGAGGGTTCTGGGGTATGTTGAAATAAAATCAGTATTGCAATATTTATAAATTACTTACGCGCATGTTACGTGCAAAAAAAAACCTGCATGTTGTTGGAAATACCAGCCTGATCTCACAAGAAAACATACCTATTTTACGTTTTGTTTGTTTATTAGCTACTTTCATACAAGTACAGTTGTACGACAATGTATGATTTTAAAAAGAGGGTGTGGCACCCAACCCCGCCCCTAAACCCAACCGTCATTGCGGGATTAGCAAATCATACTAAATTGTACGAATTAGCCACTAAATCAAAAAGTTACGAATTGCCGTGAGATTGAAAATACAGTACTTTTGCAATGACATGCTGATAAAAAGTCTACGTCTACATTAATCAGGATGCATTTGAAAATGGTGTTTTCGTCTGAAAAATGTCCACTCTATTGTTTTCAATTATTTCCCCCCAAAAATTGTCATCCACACTAAAACCAACATGCGCACAGTCGTAAGACATTTATTTTTTTTTACCTGCGTCATATACACTTGCTGTTCCTTTACTTTCTGTCTCGTTAAGGGTGCTTTCACACTTGTTTTGTTCCAAAATAGGGATTAAAATTGTTACAATGTTGCACTTTGTACTTGGTGCGGTTCACTTTCACATGGCAAAGTTTATAAACAGACCAAAAGAGCTAAAACAAGTCACGTGCGAGTAAACTCCTTACGTTGTTCAGAGTTTCACGGTTTATTTTGCAGAGTCCCGCTCAGCTGTCATGCGTCCTTATTTTAATTTATGGCAATGAGAAAGACATTATAAGCGAAAAGCTACGCTTTCATTTTGAATGGTGACACTCACAGACATCGTCACCAAGGATAAATCAGAGGTAAGACTCTTCCTTGGCTAGAATTATGCATTATAGGCTTTACATTATAGCGAGAAATAACCGATAAACCAAGACTGCAGTTTGGTCAGTTTTCCTAAAGGATAAACAGCTCTCATTAATAGTTAAGCATGATTTCACTTTCGTATTCGCCATGAAACGCACATTTACCGGTAGGAATGACATCCCGCCTAATTCTCTCTTTATATAGTCGTATATGCCTATTACATATCCATAATACACTGTGAAATAGCCGGGCTCGGATCATTTTGCTTTCTCACTACAATCGATCCGCTCCAGAGTTCGTTTCAATCAAGCCGAGACCACCTCATTCAGGTAATCTCGGACCGATTGGTTTGGCGCGGATCAGAGCACGATTGCTGGATTCACATATGCCAAACGAACCTCACTATCTAGGGAAACGCACCAGGTTTCAAAACAAAAGTCTAGGTGTGAAAGCAGCCTAAAACATTGCAGCAAAATGTCACAACTATCATCTGCTTCCACTGCTGAACAACAGCTCCCAGTAAACATTCTGTGTCCTTTTAAGAGAGGCAATATGGAGCATGTACACATTGGCATTAATCTTTAATAAAGCTGTGAAAATGGACAACATCCAAAACATCTCTTTTACAATGTCGTCCACCTTGTTAGCTGAATTGGTCACATGACTCACATGTCTAAAATGCGTCATTGTTTTTCAAAAGCCTCCATCCTTACTGCAACACGAAAACAGCATTTTCATCATATTTCTCCACAAAAGATACATTTTAGTTTCCCAAAAGTGCCATCTCTGCGTGGACAGAAGGCTGAAACAGAGAGAAAAATATGCAGTTTTAAATGAAAACGTATTAGTGTGGTTCATCCAGATATGTCCACACTGCGGAGAGCAATGTTTAGACTAATATGTAAATATTAAAAAATATAACTATGTATTTTAATGTAATATATTATTTTTTAAAAGTCCTATAAATATTAAAAAATAATCACAAGAATAATTTCAGCAGCGAGAAAACAGCAGTTAATAAAGCATCTTATTAGGGTTGTTGATATATTTGCATACATTCTGCAAATATCAGTCATCTTTATCAGCAAAAAAGTCATCTCTATCCCTATTTACATTTCTACTTTATAAACTATGTATTTTTTTAAAGTCACAATGAAATCAAAACGTACAGTTCTTTTTATCTGGAATGTTGTAGTGATTATTATAAATTATTCATCTGTACACTTCATTATTTTTTGTAATCTCTCATTATTACCTGAAATGAGTCAACAGTTATTCCTGTCCTTCTTTCTCCGCAAATCTAAGCCTATATAGTTTTTTTCCTTCACTAATTTACATAATGCCAATTTCTTTGAGTGTGCACAAAATTGTCTGCTTTGACCCTTAAAATCATTGTAGTTATTTCTGATACCTGAAAGAGTTTAGTTTGTGTTATCAGTGTGTCAAGAAGACGCTGTTTTTAAATCCACTATAAATGCACTTCCAAATGACGAGGATTCATGTTTGAATTTATACAACAGACTGTTTGTTTAACTGTTTAGATTTTCCACGGACGATCTGAACTTAGATACACATATGTTAATTATTGTTTGATTTCTTATTAGGGTTGTATGCTGTAAACTTTCTGATCTAAGGCTAGGTGATTTTATCGAGGCGTTTCTTTTATTTTGTCTGTAAAACCACTCTAGTAAACCTCCATCTCCAGCAGAGTTTACTACAAGAGTCGTAGTTCATTGATGAGCTACGTGAAATATGGTTTAAACTCGAATTTGGTTGAATCTGTCAATAATGACATCGAGACAATCGTTTTGCAATAATGACAACTGTTCATGTTGCTTCTGAAAAGGCTGTAGTAAAAGCTACAAGTGAAATTTTGACATTAAATAACATGTTTTTACTCTAAACTCATGTTTGAAATAAATCCTTCTGTGAGACTATTCCATAGTTGTGTTTATTAGTCACACTAAATCAATGAAAGAAGTTAAATGGGTACCTATTATGCCCCTTTTACAAGATGTAAAATAAGTCTCTGATGTCCCTAGAGTGTGTATGAGAACTTTTAGCTTAAAGTACCACACACATATTGTTTATAACTCTTTGGAACTGTCCTCTTTTAGACTTTGATCCAAACTTGTGCCATTTTTAAGACTTTAGCTTAAAATTCAAATGAGATTGTGCTCTTTTCAAAAGAGGGCGGAGCTAGAAAAGCCTGTGTGTCAGCATAGTGGCTGTAAAAATCTGTAAAATCCATGCTAGCCATTTAGCAACGAAGCTAGAGTCACCGGGCAGACAAAAACCATGCCTATGATGCAAATTTGCGTCTATTGTGTAGTGAATTTGCCACGCGAATGAATCGTATTTGGCGTGCGAATGAAGGGAGTAAACTCAATGTTCACGTCTCTGATTATGTGTGAATATAATCCGTACGTGCCTCATCTGGTGTGAATGCATCAAAAGACTGTTGCCACACAGCTGTGATGAAAGCCCTTATAAAAGGTATTTTTGCATAATAGGTCCCCTTTAAATTGTCTGTTTACTCAGCAATCTCTATTTTCTAGGTTTCTTTGTTTGTATTTATACAGGTTAGTGAGTTTCCGCAAGAGCGCCCTCTGGCCTTCGTAGGGGAATTATTACAAATCATAACATGCATCTTTGTGATGACATGCACGGCAATTACAGCTTTGCTCAATAGAATTTGCAATTCAATGATTAATCGCCGAGCCATATTCTGACCAATCACAGCAGAGTAGATTCTTAAGGAAAGGCGGGGTTTAGAAAGACCAGATCCTTGCATGAACTATTTCAGACACTGAGAAATAAGCAGATTCTGCAGTGTACAGTCAAAATTAGCCCTCCTTTGAATCTTTTTGAATAAGCCCTCTTTGAATTTTCTAATGGATGTTTTACAGAGCAATTACTTTTTCACAGTATTTCCTATAATATTTTTTCTTCTGGAGAATTTTTTTTGTTATTTCGGCTAGAATAAAAGCAGTTTTTAATTTAAAAAAAACAAACATTTTAAGGTCAATATTATTAACCCCCTTAAGCAATATTTATTTCAGATTGTTTACAGAGCAAACCAATAATATACAATGATTTGCCTAATTACCCCAACTCAACTAATTAACCTAGTTAAGCCTTTAAATGTCACTTTAAGCTGAATAATATTATCTTGAGAAATATCTAGTCAAATATTATGTACTCTCATCATGGCAAAGATAAACTAAATCAGTTATTAGAGATGAGTTATTAAAACTGATGTTTAGAAAGGTGTTGAATTTTATTTCTCTCCGTTAAACAGAAATTCAGGATAAACATACAGAGGGACTATTAATTTAGGACTTCAACTGTATTTTATGAGAAAAATGTGTTTTTTTGACCTTGGATTGATGTAATCTTATGGTGGAGGCCTGCAAAAAAAATCAGCAACTTTTAAACTACTCTAGGACTCATGGAAAAAGTATTTAAACTTCAAAAAGTGACACGCTTCACCTTTAAATGAAGTGCAGATCAATAAAATATCCCCAAACAGCTTCTCTCATCTGCCGTGGTCCCGCAGTAAACCTCCCTCAGAAGAGCTTAGCCGGTGTGTGAAACGCTGACAGACAGATCGTCATGCGCGCCGCATATTAATGAGTCTGCTCGAATTTAATCCTAATCCAAAGCAACTGGACTTGTTGTAGTGAGTGGCGGAATCCCCGTTATTTAAACCCTGAAATGCTGTGACATCATGTTAATCTCTCGCATTATTTCCGCAGGAGTTTTCGCAGCAATTCGCACCTCATGGAGTCGACTCCCTCTGGGAATCGTGACTCTCATGACGCCTCTGATATTTCGAGCACGTAACGTTCTCAAGCAGAATGTGTGGTTAGCTGCGTTTCTCTGGGTTTGCAGGCACACAAAATGGCAGGTCCTTTAATCTACAATGTTTCTGATTACTAACAGATTTTTTTCTAGAGATTGACGGCGTCTTACAGCTGGTGAAATGTAAAAGCAGTGTGCTTTAAGTTCTTTTAAGTGCAGTTAAGGAGAATTGAAGGATCGTTTGCTAAACAAAAGAGGTTTTCAGAAAGCTATTTTCATGTTTCAGTGTGTTCTGGATGTCAGTGGGGAAACTCTTTAGGGGTTTAACGGTGCTCTTTCGTAGGTTTTCTTAGCTCTTTTTACTGACTCTTTTTTGTGATTATTTTTCAGCCTCCTTGTGGCTTGTAAAACAGGCTGTTTTTTCTTCTTCTTTTTTTTTTACTTTAAACATGTCTTTATACGCATGTAAAAGCCTTTGTTTTTATTGGACACTCTCTACATGTGGAATACCATGCTCCTTTCACATTGAAAAGCATTGTTATATAATTATAGGTGTATGTGACAGCATGATCATTTAGATTTTAAAGGGATAGCTCGTATAACAAAGGTACAGTGTGTCCTTGTTTACTCACACTAACGTCATTCCACACGTGTATGCATTTCTGTGAACACGTTTGTTTTTTCTTTTGCTTCATTTAATTTCATTCATTCATTTTCTTTTCGGTCGGCCACAGTGGAATGAACTGCCAACTTATCCAGCTCATGTTTTACACAGCGGATAGCCTTCCAGCTGCAACCCATCACTGGGAAACCACCAAACACTCTCATTCACACACATACACTATGGACAATTTAGTTTACCCAATTCACCTATAGCGCATGTGTTTGGACTGTGGGGGGAAACCGGAGCACCCGTTGGAAACCCACGCCAACATGGCGAGAACATGCAAACTCCACATAGAAATGCCAACTGACCCAGCCGAGGCTTGAACCAGCGACCTTCTTGCTGTGAGGTGACAGTGCTAACCACTGCGCCACCACGCCGCCCTCAATTAATTTCTTATTTAGTAAAAAAAATATTGTTTAAAAAAAGTTGAAATGGGTATTTTTTTGGTAATAATATGTGCCTCCAGATATAAATAGAAAATATTTGTTGTAAGGCATCATAAAAATAAGCTCATTAAAATGTGATCTACATTCATTCATTAATTTTCTAATCTGGGGCCACCACAGCGGAATGAACCGGCAACTAATCCAGCACATGTTTTGTGCAGCGCATGCCCTTCCTGCTGCAACCCATCACTGGGAAACAGCCATACACACTCATTCACACACATACATTATGGACAATTTTAGCATACCCAATTCACCTATAGCGCATGTCTTTGGAAACCGGAGCACCAGGAGGAAACCCACACGAACATGGGGAGAACATGTAAACTCCACACAGAAATGCCGACTGATCCAGCCAGGGCTCGAACCAGCGACCTTCTTGCTGTGAGGTGATCATGCTACCTAGTGCGCCACTGTGACGCCAGAATCCATTTAGTTAATTGTTTATTATATATATATATATATATATATATATATATATATATATATATATATATATATATATATATATATATATATATATATATAATTTTTTACTTTGTAGATAAATAAAAAACGATTTCATTGTTAGGTTAGATTTTTCCTCTATTTTTTTGCACAAAATTTATTTAATTATAAAAATAAGGTCATAATAAATCTAATTTATTTCATTATTTTATATGATATATTAGAGCTGGGTGATACAGCAAAAAATAAAAAATAAATCACTATAAAATGTTTCATATCATTTGGTATAGATAATTATTGAATATTTTTTTACAATCAATTTAGAAATATTAGGATTTTTTATTTATTTAACCACTTTATTTTAATTTACCAACATTACTAAGGAAATTAGTTCTAATAATCAAAAAATTAATAAAACCAATATCTTGTCCTTTATGTTTTATAATAAAATAAAAATAAGTGTGCAAGAGACTCTTAAACTTACCAAATAAAGTGTTACAAAGTGTGTGCAATGGTAAAGTGTAAACGCTGAACGAAGTAAACTTTAAAATAGATCAACATCTGTAAGTTGTCAGTAATAATGATGCAGTAAGCTCTGTATCACTCTGTAAACTACAGTACACTCATTTTTGTGTATGTTGTTATTCTGATCTGAGGTGGCGATGACGAAACCCTCTAGTTGTCTGTTCACATATCACGTTTAAAAGCAGGTGAAAAGAGTGAGCACGTGGTTTCCTTCAACATTTTCAATGCGCTTTGAGCTCGTCTCTTATAACTAGGCGACCAAGAACCGCTTCGTTGGAGGATGACAAATGGACAAACCATTGCTGTGGTTCCGATACAAGTTTTTATTTCTGAAGATAATTAAAATGCACTGCAGTGTTTGAGTGCGCTGTGTTTGTCTGAGGTAATTAGTCTGTCATTATTACTGAAATATGTACATTTCATGCAACGTTTGAAGCAGATTGGTTGGTTCTACTTGAATGAATCATGGTGTGCGCCTGGAAAATACTGCACACCATGTGCATGTCCCTTCCTATTTGCGTGTGCAAGCCGTGCACCTCGATTAGAAATAACCCTAAGCTTGTTGGCGTTCCCTCCAAGGCACACGCTCAGCAGACACATTTTAATAAAACTATAGTGCTTCATACCAAAACTTCATACCAAACAATTTTTTTATTGTTATTGACGTTGGTGTTTGGTCAATAAATACTGATACTGTTTTATCAGCACATTCCTATAATATATACTATTATTTTTTTTACTTTGTAGATAAATAAAAACCTATTTTCACTTATTTTGTTCTGCACGAAATTTGCAGCGACTTCATGTTTCACATCAAATTAAATTTTTTTTTTATTCCTGCATCCAATTATTTTATTCTTGTCCATTTCGCAGGCATCAGTGATACAATGGAGGTCATGAAACCCACATTTAAACCATATTAGTGCAAAAAACTTTGACTATAAAGGCTACGGGATATCTGAGTTAATCTGCAGTGCCTAAATCTTCCACTCTAACATCCACATATAGACACACAGAGCACTGTTGTAGATTTACATTCCTCCTTACGTCGTTTCTGCTCTTAACCTGTTTAAAAACACAATTTTTATACATTTACTCTGTAGGATGGTCCTATGTTCTGTCTATATAGTCATATGAGTGAGTGTTTTGTGTGTGTGCATTGGCATGTGCTTGAGAATTTCTCCTCAGGTCATAGATTCATGCATACAAGCATGCACACAAAAAACAGTCACTCGCAAACAGCATCACTTTTCATATTGTCACGAAAATATCTCTGTTCACTTTGATGCATTGTTTCATTGTGCTGTAAGCGAAGGTATTACAAGTGTTATTTCAGTGAGCTGTAAGCGGGAGTTAATATCTGCATGACAGTGTGTGTAGCTGCTAATTTGTTGCGTTCGGTCCCCCAGAACTGGCCTTTGGCATCATATATACAGCAGGCTCGGGACAATAGATGCATGTGTGTGTGTGTACTGTGCCATACTGGTCTGTGGCGTCCATGCAAGCCACGACACTCTCATTTGGCACGGATCAGTTGTTGCATTGCAGGAGAGCCAACTCAGACCAGATGGCCCCTCTCCGTGAGAGTAAGCCAGGCGAAATATCACAGGGTACAACACCAGACACGCTTAATACATAATACAAATACACTCACAGACCTGCACATATTTATACACACCTGTTTGTAGCCCGAGAGATTTGTGTCCCTTTTTTTTCCTGATTCCCTTTTGTAAGCAAAGGGATGAAAGCATGCAGCGTGATTGGATCGGCCCCCGGGGCCCAAAAACTTGATAAGTGACCTCAGGGAATCCAATAGGATTAGCTGAGCACAACACAAGAGAAACGGAATTGAAAAGAATGGTGATTTGTAGTGTTTCCGCTCACATTGACTCGCTTTCTCGATTGGAAAGCAGCTTGATAACTTTGTGCTCTGCTTCTTTTCGTCTGTGGACCTAACATTGTGATTAGTTTTGTAAATAAATAAGATTATTAAAGTAGTTTCATGGCAGGGATTTCATTTCTAATTTTTAATGTGACCTGTAAAACCGTTAATATCGTTTCCTATTGGAATAATATGCCGTTTATTGTTGCAATTTTCTAAATTAGAGACCTGTGTGGTTTTGGGATTTATAAGCTTTAGACTTTGAATCCTTAGTTTTAACCCTTGTGTGCTGCTGGGGAAGTTTTCATCCATTCTGGGGTGATTTCGAGGCTTAATTTGGCCAAAGCTTTCTCAGTGTTTCAGCAAATGAAATGATTTTTGGGGACAACTCTTACTTTGACACATATTTTGGGAAAATGATTTGAGATTTAACAATATACTTTGGGGAAATTCACTACCCAAATCAACAACATTATTAAAGTGGTTGCATGGCAGGGATTTCATTTCTAATTTTTGATGTGACTTGTAAAACATTTTATATTTTTTCTTATTGGAATAATATGCCATTTATTGTTCCTTTTTTATTAGATACCTGTGATGTTTTGGGATTTATAAACTTTAGACTTTGAATCCTTAGTTTTAACCCTTATGTGCTCTTGGGATGTTTTTATCCACTCTGGGGGGAATTTTGAGGCTTAATTTGGCCACAGCTTTCTCTGTGTTTCAGCAAATGCACTGATTTTTTGACACTATTTTGGGAAAATGCTTTGAAATATTGAAAATTGACTACCCTTTCATTATGTTAATGGCGGTTTTTTCCCCATTGACTTCCATTATAATGACATTTTATGATTGCAAAGCCATGACACCATATTATTATTTATTCTTGATTGTTGTTGGTTTTCCCTGTTGGGAAGAGGTACAATTTGTAGTTTTTGCTGATAATCATCGGTTGCAGTGCAAAATAGCATTCTGTCTTTTATATAGAGTTAAATGGAGGAGAGAGAGAGAGAGAGAGAAGAGAGAGTGTGTGTGTGTGAATATGTGAGAGACCTATGCACACTTACCTTGCTTTATGTCTGAGAAAATCAAAAATAGCACCTCAGCTCTTAGAACATGCATAGTAAAAATAGTAAGTGTTGTGTATTATTGCTTGACAATCTAATTTGTTGTTATACTCCATAATCGAATAAAGATTGTGATCTCAATTCAAACCCCCCACACACACACACACACATACACACAAATGACTTTTATCCAACATTTCTACGGTTCAGCCAATTATATTTTCAATTTCAGAAGAGGAGCATAAAGGCAGTTCAGAAGTCTTCACGTTGTTTTAGATACGTTGCTCAGCAGCATGGACTACTCCAAATGGCATTGAAAGAGTCAGCATTCTGTATTTATAAGCTATATTTCACCCAAAAATGGCATTTCTATCGTCATGTAATGACTTTTTCGTGGCCAAAAAAATCACTCATGAGCTGACGCACTGTTTGTTTACTATAGAGAGGATGCGCTCACGAATGATGTCTACTTTAGTGAACAGAACATGCATAGGCTGTGAATAACAGGTAGTAAGGTTGTAAATAATGTTCAGTTTGTTGCACAGAGCGATTGTTTGGGAGCCACGCGGGAAGTATGATTTGCATTTATGTTTTTTTTTATGACGCCAGCCATGAGCACACTTTTATAATGGAAGTCAATGGGGCAAAAACAGCCACCAACATAACGAAAGTGTAAATTTGAACAATACAAAAAGATTACGAGTTATTGTCACCAAAGGCACCCCCATAATAATAACTTATAACAGTCCAATGATAAGCGGAGCAAACCATCACAAACAAACTGGGGGAAACATCAACAAATGTACATATAATCTAAACATGTAAACATATGTATATTGTACATGTATTTGAGGACTCTATGTAGACATTATAATCTTTCAAATTATGGTTTCTATGACATCATTGAAATATTTGCATACTCGATTCCAGTGGACTTGCTTATATTTGCATATTTAATTATATGTTATTTTATTTTGGAGGGGGTTTAAAAAGTAATGTTGGTTTACATTGTAGGATTTTCTCTGTAGTAAAAAAAAAATTCTAATATTTTAATGAATAAGCAGCATTATTAAAATTATTGCAAGGGCATAATTTATTTAAATTGGTCTTTTCTTCTTTAGAATATCTTGCAATTTATAGTTTGAAATATATACACTGACTTTGTTTGAAATTACTGATATTTTATTATAAGTGACTGTGACGACATGACATTTGCATACTTGATTACAATTGGTTGTCATTCTTGCTTGTATTTACATATTCAGAGATTTTTAAAAAATCTATTTTTATTCTGCAGGAGTCTACAGAAAACGTGTATATGACAAAATACGTAGAATTAAGACATTTTACCACATTTCATTACATTTTCTTTACCTCAATCATAGTCTGTTTAATTTCTAAACATTGTTATACTTCAAACAGAACTATTTCTCAGGAACGATTTCACTGATCTGTTAAGCCTCGTACAGTATAATGTTTGTTAATGACGGATTATTCAGAGTTATAAGGTGTCACCCAGTCTATGATTAATATGTCAAGTGTGACTGTTGGAGCTAACATGCATCTATTTGCAGAGTTTAATTAAATGTACTCCTGATCAATATTCACGCAGACGTATGATTCTAATAGCAAATCCATTAAATAAGTGCAACGGATTAGATGTATTAATCAAAAATAATAAACTGATGACAACGGCTGAAACATGGAAACGCATGAACCCTGGTAATGACTGATCAGAATTTTCATTGACACTAACAAGATGTTGCATCAGACAGGTGGGCGTTTGCATAATGAGAACGAGGAAGCCATGCAAACCTCACATTAAATCTGGCAATAGTGACCCACTTTGTGTTAAAGAGGTTATGAGATGGATTTTTACATTTATACATGTACAGAAAAACTGTTAGTTTTGCTCATTCTGGCCTCTTGGTGAAAAGGCCTGATTTTAAAGCTCTACTTTTCATTTTTGTTTGAAAATAGTGTAGTTTTACAAGTCACCTAGGGCTCTGTTTTAATGATCTAGGCACAAAGTCTAAAGCACATGTCGCAATGGCGCTAAGGGCGTGTCCGAATCTACTTATGCTATTTTAAGGACAGAAAAATACGGTCTGCACCCTGGAGCATGGTGTAGGGATCATTTTACAGTTTGAACCCAAAAATGACCAGTCTGTCAGATGAAGAGATTCAATTTAAAAGAAAAGTTTGCTGAAGATAGTTTGCGGTTCCATCAGCTGAAGCCAGCTTCAACACTCGCAAATGAGTTTGTAGGCCGCTCTTCTTACAATCATAAATCAACAACAATTATACTCATACATAACGTCATTAACTGTGTCATACATATAGGTGTTTTAACCTGATTAGGAACATTTCCACATGGGTTTGTGTGTACAACTTTGAACGAAATCTCAATATCTAAAGCGTACAAACGTCAGACAGCCACTAGGCTGTTCAAAGCTGACCCTGAAAAGATCCATAATTGAATAGAACACACACACAGATACACACATTCAAAGTACAATCTGTGTACTCTCAGCTATCTTCATTAAAACTGGTAAAAATCTGGTATAATCTACGTTCAGGCTGCTATTTTCTAATTACACAAAGTCTTTCTTGAATAAAAGGAAAATCCCTTTAAACAGAATTAACACATGCTAATAATAATATCAAAACCCCTTTAGAAAGTATTAACACATAGCAATACAAATAGGAAAACAGTTGTTCTATCCAAAAACACATATCGTATTCTTATGCCCCATATAGTGACACATACGTCTCCAAAACCCTACAGATGGACAAATCTAAGCTTATTTTTATTAAAACAGGTATAAATATTCAAATAATAAATAATACTGCTAATAATAATAACATTATACAAATGAAAATTGTCATGAATAAACTGAACTGGTCAGAAAATAGCAACTAATCGTGACAAACACTTCTTGCGCCTTATTGCGCCGGGTGTATGATAGGGCCCCTACAGTTGAGTTTTACGGTTATTGAATCTATTTAGTCGATCCCAGGGTCTGGCAGGAGCACTTTTAGCTTAGCTTAGCATAAATCATTGAATCGGATTAGACCTGGGGTCACCAATCTCAGTCCTGGAGGGCCGGTGTCCCTCCAGGGTTTAGCTCCAACTTGCCACAAAACACCTGCCTGGGTGTTTCAAGTATACCTAGTAAGACCTTGATTAGCTTGTTCAGGTGTGTTTGATTAGAGTTGGAGCTAAAATCTGCAGAACACCGGCCCTCCAGGAACAAGTTTGGTGACCCCTGGATTAGACCATTAGCATTTCATTCAAATAATAAAAAAAAAAGCTTGACCCTTTTGTTGTTACATAATGTACTGAAACCAACAGGAAATTATGACCAACAGGAGATGTAATTTTCTAGGTCGATATGTCTAGGAACTATTCTTCTGGCGTAATGATCAAGAAACTTTGCTGCTGTACCATGACTGCAGCAGGCGCAAAGATATTACTTTCAGGGGCAACTGAAAATAATCCCAAACTACAGTAGGTAACTAGCTAAAATCATTATCAGAATCAGATGAAAAGAAAAATCTAATAAAATCAAGATTTTAATGGGACAAAAACTATAAGCAATAATTAATTCAGGACCATTTTTAATATTTCTGAAGAGCATGAAAATAATGCATTTCTCTTGACGCATTGGTCTTGGAATGTTTTCATCACTTTCATTCGTGTATCGCTTGCTCCCTCTCTTTCTC
>NC_079445.1:38087161-38105297 GCF_903798145.1 Danio aesculapii | reverse complement strand
AGTCGTATATGCCTATTACATATCCATAATACACTGTGAAATAGCCGGGCTCGGATCATTTTGCTTTCTCACTACAATCGATCCGCTCCAGAGTTCGTTTCAATCAAGCCGAGACCACCTCATTCAGGTAATCTCGGACCGATTGGTTTGGCGCGGATCAGAGCACGATTGCTGGATTCACATATGCCAAACGAACCTCACTATCTAGGGAAACGCACCAGGTTTCAAAACAAAAGTCTAGGTGTGAAAGCACCTAAAACATTGCAGCAAAATGTCACAACTATCATCTGCTTCCACTGCTGAACAACAGCTCCCAGTAAACATTCTGTGTCCTTTTAAGAGAGGCAATATGGAGCATGTACACATTGGCATTAATCTTTAATAAAGCTGTGAAAATGGACAACATCCAAAACATCTCTTTTACAATGTCTGTCCACCTTGTTAGCTGAATTGGTCACATGACTCCACATGTCTAAAATGCGTCATTGTTTTTCAAAAGCCTCCATCCTACTGCACAACACGTAGAAACAGCATTTTCATCATATTCTCCACAAAAGATATACATTTTAGTATTTCCCAAAAGTGCCATCTTCTGCGTGGACAGAAAGTCTGAAACAGAGCAGAAAAATATGCAGTTTTAAATGAAACGTATTATTGGTGGTTCATCCAGATATGTCCACACGTGGCGGAGAGAGCAATGTTTAGACTAATATGTAAATAGTTAAAAAATATAACTATGTATTTTAATGTAGATAATATATTTTTTAAAGTCCTATAAATATTAAAAAATAATCACAAGATAAGTATTCAGCAGGCCGAGAAAACAGCAGTTAATAAAGCATACTTATTAGGGTTGTTGAATATATTTGCATACATTCTGCAAATATCAGTCATCTTATCAGCAAAAAAGTCATCTCTATCCCTATTTACCATTTCTACTTTATAAACTATGTATTTTTTTAAAGTCACAATGAAATCAAAACGGAAAAGTTTCTTTTTATCTGGAATGTCGTAAGTGGGATTATTATAAATTATGCATCGGTAGGCACTTCATTATGTGTTGTATCTCTCATTAATTACCTGAAATGAGTCAACAGTTATTCCTGTCGCTTCTTTTCTCCGCAAACCTAAGCCTAATAGTATTTTTTTCCTTCACTTAATTTACAGAATGCCAATCTGTGATCTTCTGTGAGTGTGCACAAACTTGTCTGCCCCCTTTTGACCCTCAAAATCATTGGTAGTTATTTCTGATACCTGAAAGAGTTTAAGTTTGTGTTATCAGTATGTCAAGAAGAACGATCTGTTTTAAATCACTATAAAAGCACTTCAATGACTGAGGATTCATGTTTTGAATTTATACAACAGACTGTTTGTTTAACTGTTTAGATTTTCCAAAAAAGCCAAACGGGAACGATCATGAACTTAGATACACATATGTTGAATTATTGTTTGATTTCTTATTAGGGGTTGTATGCTGTAAACTTCTGATCTAAGCTAGGTGATTTATCGAGGCGTTTCTTTTATTTTGTCTGTAAAAACCACTCTAGTAACCTCCATCTCCAGCAGAGTTTACTACAAGAGTCGCAGTTCACTGATGATCTACGTGAAATATGGTTTAAAACTCGATTTGGGTTGAATCTGTCAATAAGACATCGAGACAGATCGTTTTGCAATAATGACAACTGTTCATGTTGCTTCTGAAAAGGCTGTAGTAAAAGCTACAAGTGAAATTTTGACATTAATAACATGTTTTTACTCTAAACTCATGTTTGAAATAAATCCTTCTGTGAGACTATCCATAGGTTGTGTTTATTAGTCACACGAATCAGATGAAAGAAGTTAAATGGGTACCTATTTATGCCCTTTTACAGATTAAATAAGTCTCTGATGTCCCCTAGAGTGTGTATGTGAACTTTTAAGCTTAAAGGTACCACACACTATTGTTATAACTCTTTGGAACTGTCCTCTTTTAGACTTTGATAGGCCAAACTTGTGCCAGTTTTGAGACTTTCGCTTTAAATTCAAATGAGATTTGTGCTCTTTTCAAAACAGATGGCGGAGCAGAAAAAGCCTGTGTGTCAGCATATTGGCTGTAAAAATCTGTAAAATCCATGCTAGCCATTTAGCAACGAAGCTAGAGTCACCGGGCAGACAAAAACCATGCCTAGGATGCAAGTTGCGTCTATTGTGTAGTGAATTTGCCACGCGAATGAATCGTATTTGGCGTGCGAATGAAGGGAGTAAACTCAAATGTTCACGTCTCTGATTATGTGGGGAATATATCCGTACGTGCCTCATCTGGTGTAGAATGCATCAAAAGACTGTTGCCACACAGCTGTGATGAAAGCCCTTATAAAAGGTATTTTTGCATAATAGGTCCCCTTTAAATTGTCTGTTTACTCAGCAATCTCTATTTTCTAGTTTTCTTTGTTTGTATTTATACAAGGTTATGAGTTTCCGCAGAGCAGCCCTCTGGCCTTCGAGGGGGAATTATTACAAAATCATAACATGCATCTTGTAATGACATTCAGCAACACATTACAGCTTTGCTCAATAGAATTTGCAATTTATTGATTATTCGCCGAGCCATATTCTGACCAATCACAGCAGAGTAGATTCTTAAAGGAAAGGCGGGGTTTAGAAAGACCAGATCCTTGCATGAACTATTTCAGACACTGAGAAATAAGCAGATTCTGCAGTGTACAGTCCAAAATTAGCCCTCCTTTGAATCTTTTTGAATAAGCCTCTTTGATTTTCTAATGGATGTTTTACAGAGCAATTACTTTTCACAGTATTTCCTATAATATTTTTTCTTCTGGAGAGAATTTTTTTTGTTATTCGGCTAGAATAAAAGCAGTTTTAATTAAAAAAAACAAACATTTTAAGGTCAATATTATTAACCCCCTTAAGCAATATTTATTTCAGATTGTTTACAGAGCAAACCAATAATATACAATGATTTGCCTAATTACCCCAACTCACCTAGTTAACCTAGTTAAGCCTTTAAATGTCACTTTAAGCTGAATACTAGTATCTTGATAAATATCTAGTCAACTATTATGTACTGTCATCATGGCAAAGATAAACTAAACCAGTTATTAGAGATGAGTTATTAAAACTGATGTTTAGAAATGTGTTGATTTTTTTTTTCTCTCCATTAAACAGAAATTCAGGATAAATATACAGAGGGGCTATTAATTCAGTACTTCAACTGTATTTTATGAGAAAAATGTGTTTTTTTGACCTTGGATTGATGTAATCTTATGGTGGAGGCCTGCAAAAAAAATCAGCAACTATTAAACTACTCTAGGACTCATGGAAAAAGTATTTAAACTTCAAAAAGTGACACGCTTCACCTTTAAATGAAGTGCAGATCAATAAAATAGTCCCCAAAACAGCTTCTCTCATCTGCCGTGGTCCCGCAGTAAACCTCCCTCAGAAGAGCTTAGCCGGTGTGTGAAACGCTGACAGACAGATCGTCATGCGCGCCGCATATTAATGAGTCTGCTCGAATTTAATCCTAATCCAAAGCAACTGGACTTGTTGTAGTGAGTGGCGGAATCCCCGTTATTTAAACCCTGAAATGCTGTGACATCATGTTAATCTCTCGCATTATTTCCGCAGGAGTTTTCGCAGCAATTCGCACCTCATGGAGTCGACTCCCTCTGGGAATCGTGACTCTCATGACGCCTCTGATATTTCGAGCACGTAACGTTCTCAAGCAGAATGTGTGGTTAGCTGCGTTTCTCTGGGTTTGCAGGCACACAAAATGGCAGGTCCTTTAATCTACAAATGTTTCTGATTACTAACAGATTTTTTTCTAGAGATTGACGGCGTCTTACAGCTGGTGAAATGTAAAAGCAGTGTGCTTTAAGTGCTTTTAAGTGCAGTTAAGGAGAATTGAAGGATCGTTTGCTAAACAAAAGAGATTTTCAGAAAGCTATTTTCATGTTTCAGTGTGTTCTGGATGTCAGTGGGGAAACTTGTGGTTTAATGGTGCTCTTTCATAGGTTTTCTTAGCTTTTTTTACTGACTCTTTTCTTATTACAAATGCACCTAATTTTTTTGTGATTATTTTTCAGCCTCCTTGTGGCTTGTAAAACAGGCTGTTTCTTCTTCTTTTTTTTACTTTAAACATGTCTTTATATGCATGTAAAAGCCTTTGTTTTTATTGAACACACTCTCTACATGTGGAATACCATGCTCCTTTCACATTGAAAAGCATTGTTATGTAATTATAGGTGTAAGCGACAGCATGATCATTTAGATTTTAAAGGGATAGCTCGTATAACAAAGGTACAGTGTGTCCTTGTTTACCCACACTAACGTCATTCCACACGTGTATGCATTTCTGTGAACACGTTTTTTCTTTTGCTTCATTTAATTTCATTCATTCATTTTCTTTTCGGTCGGCCACAGTGGAATGAACTGCCAACTTATCCAGCACATGTTTTACGCAGCGGATAGCCTTCCAGCTGCAACCCATCACTGGGAAACACCCATACACTCTCATTCACACACATACACTATGGACAATTTAGCTTACCCAATTCACCTATAGCGCACGTGTTTGGACTGTGGGGGAAACCGGAGCACCCGGTGGAAACCCACGCCAACATGGCGAGAACATGCAAACTCCACATAGAAATGCCAACTGACCCAGCCGAGGCTTGAACCAGCGACCTTCTTGCTGTGAGGTGACAGTGCTAACCACTGCGCCACCACGCCCGCCCTCAATTAATTTCTTATTTAGTAAAAAAATATTGTTTAAAAAAAAGTTGAAAATGGGTATTTTTTTGGTAATACATATGTGCCTCCAGATATAATAAGAAAATATTTGTTGTAAGGCATCATAAAAATAAGCTCATTAAAATGTGATCTACATTCATTCATTCATTTTCTAATCTGGGGCCACCACAGCGGAATGAACCGCAACTAATCCAGCACATGTTTTGTGCAGGCGCATGCCCTTCCTGCTGCAACCCATCACGGGAAACAGCCATACACACTCATTCACACACATACATTATGGACAATTTTAGCATACCCAATTCACCTATAGCGCATGTCTTTGGAAACCGGAGCACCAGGAGGAAACCCACACGAACATGGGGAGAACATGTAAACTCCACACAGAAATGCCGACTGATCCAGCCAGGGCTCGAACCAGCGACCTTCTTGCTGTGAGGTGATCATGCTACCTAGTGCGCCACTGTGACGCCAGAATCCATTTAGTTAATTGTTTATTATATATATATATATAATTTTTTACTTTGTAGATAAATAAAAAACGATTTCATTGTTAGGTTAGATTTTTCCTCTATTTTTTTTGCACAAAATTTATTTAATTATAAAAATAAGACCATAATAAATCTAATTTATTTCATTATTTTATATGATATATTAGAGCTGGGTGATACAGCAAAAAAATGAAAAATAAATCACTATAAAATGTTTCATATCATTTGTTATCGATAATTATTGAATATTTTTTTACAATCCATTTAGAAATATTAGGATTTTTTATTTATTTAACCACTTTATTTTAATTTACCAACATTACTAAGGAAATTAGTTGTAATAGTCAAAAAACTAATAAAACCAATATCTTGTCCCTTATGTTTTATAATAAAATAAAAATAAGTGTGCAAGTGACTCTTAAACTTACCAAATAAAATGTTACAAAGTGTGTGCAATTGTAAAGTGTAAACGCTGAATGAAGTAAACTTTAAAATAGATCAACATCTCTAACATGTCAGTAATGATGCAGTAAGCTCTGTATCACTCTGTAAACTAAAATACTCATTTTTGTGTATGTTGTTATTCTGATCTGAGGGTGGCGATGACGAAACCCAACTAGAGTCTGTTCACATATCACGTTTAAAAGCAGGTGAAAAGCGCGAGCACGCAGTTTCCTTCAACATTTTCAATGCGCTTTGAGCTCATCTCTTATAACTAGGCGACCAAGAACTGCTTCGTTGGAGGATGACAAATGGACAAACCATTGCTGTGGTTCCGATATAAGTTTTTATTTCTGAAGATAATTAAAATGCACTGCAGTGTTTGAGTGCACTGTGTATATTAGTCTGCTATTATTACTGAAATATGTACATTTCATGCAACGTGTGAAGCAGATTGGTTGGTTCTACTTGCATGAATCATGGTGTGCTTGCGGCGTTCAGAAAGTTGAGATGTTTTCAAGTATGTGCGCCTGGAAAATGCTGCACACCATGTGCGTGTCCCTTCCTATTTGCGTGCGCAAGCTATGCACCTCGATTAGAAATAACCCTTAGCTTATTGACGCTCCTTCCAAGGCACACGCTCAGCAGACACATTTTAATAAAACTATAGCGCTTAATACCAAAACTTCATACCAATACAATTTTTTTATTGTTATTGACGTTGGTGTTTGGTCAACAAATACTGATACTGTTTTATCAGCACATTCCTATAATATATATTATTATTTTTTTTTACTTTGTAGATAAATAAAAACCTATTTTCACTTATTTTGTTCTGCACGAAATTTGCAGCGACTTCATGTTTCACATCAAATTCATTTTTTTTTTTATTCCTGGATCCAATTATTTTATTGTTGTCCATTTTGCAGGCATCAGTGATACATTGGAGGTCATGAAAACCATATTAGTGCAAAAAACTGACTATAAAGGCTACGGGATATCTGAATTAATCTGCAGTGCCAAAATCTGCCACTCCAACCTCCACGTATAGACACACAGAGCGCTGTTGTACATTTACATTCCTCCTTACGTCATTTCTGCTCTTAACCTGTTTAAAAACACAATTTTTATACATTTACTCTGTAGGATGGTCCTATGTTCTGTCTATATAGTCATATGAGTGAGTGTTTTGTGTGTGTGTGCATTGGCCTGTGCTTGAGAATTTCTCCTCAGGTCATAGATTCATGCATACAAGCATGCACACAAAAAACAGTCACGTGCAAACAGCTTCACTTTTCATATTGTCACGAAAATATCTCTGTTCACTTTGATGCATTGTTTCATTGTGCTGTAAGCGAAGGTATTACAAGTGTTATTTCAGTGAGCTGTAAGCGGGAGTTAATATCTGCATGACAGTGTGTGTAGCTGCTAATTTGTTGCCTTCGGTCCCCCAGAACTGGCCTTTGGCATCATATATACAGCAGGCTCGGGACAATAGATGCATGTGTGTGTGTCTGTACCGTGCCATACTGGTCTGTGGCGTCCATGCAAGCCACGACACTCTCATTTGGCACGGATCAGTTGTTGCATTGCAGGAGAGCCAACTCAGACCAGATGGCCCCTCTCCGTGAGAGTAAGCCAGGCGAAATATCACAGGGTACAACACCAGACACGCTTAATACATAATACAAATACACTCACAGACCTGCACATATTTATACACACCTGTTTGTAGCCTGAGAGATTTGTGTCCCTTTTTTTTCCTGATTCCCTTTTGTAAGCAAAGGGATGAAAGCATGCAGCGTGATTGGATCGGCCCCCGGGGCCCAAAAACTTGATAAGTGACCTCAGGGAATCCAATAGGATTAGCTGAGCACAACACAAGAGAAACGGAATTGAAAAGAATGGTGATTTGTAGTGTTTCCGCTCACATTGACTCGCTTTCTCGATTGGAAAGCAGCTTGATAACTTTCTGTGCTCTGCTTCTTTTCGTCTGTGGACCTAACATTGTGATTAGTTTTGTAAATAAATAAGATTATTAAAGTGGTTTCATGGCAGGGATTTCATTTCTAATTTTTAATGTGACCTGTAAAACCGTTAATATCGTTTCCTATTGGAATAATATGCCGTTTATTGTTGCAATTTTCTAAATTAGAGACCTGTGTGGTTTTTGGATTCATAAGCTTTAGACTTTGAATTCTTAGTTTTAACCCTTGTGTGCTGCTGGGGAAGTTTTCATCCATTCTGGGGTGATTTTAAGGCTTAATTTGGCCAGAGCTTTCTCAGTGTTTCAGCAAATGAAATGATTTTTTGGGACAACTTATTTTGACGCATATTTTGGGAAAATGATTTGAGCTTTAATGTTACTGTATGTCCCTTTATGTATTAATACTGCTCTTTTTATTTTTGGGAAGTGTTCTGTGTCTCTCTGCAGGAAGCAGCTGCTTGTTTCTTTGTTTGGTTCCTCCCCTGCTCCAATTGATGCCACACCCTGCCTAGTCAGCTGACTCTCCTGGCTGCCTATAAATACTTCCTCTGTCACTTCCTGTTTAGCTGTTTGAGCTCACTTGTGGTTGGTAGTGGTGTGTCTATGATTACAGAAAGAATTAGATTAGTTGAATTGGAGTTTGTGCAAGTATTTAGTGCATTACCCTTGCTTTGTTGCCATTGAAAATCTGACCTCTGCCTGTTAAGTGACTACTCTGATGTTTTGCCCCTTTGGATTTGTTTGCTGATTGTAAATATTTGTACATAGTAAGTAGGGAGCTTGACGCCATTTTCTTTTGTACTTTTCTTAATTGATTGTTTTTGTGGACAAGGGAGTAAGGTAAGAGTGTATTTTATTTTCTTTCTTTTTGACGAAAATAGGGAATTTAGAGGGGATTTAGATTGTTTTGTTTGTTGTTTTGGCCTGGTCAGCTCCTGAAGTTAGAAAAAAAGAGACAAATTTTGTTTGAGAAAATAATTGTGAAAATAAAATCTTAAAATATATTTTCTTAAGCAGCATTGTGTGTGTAGTCTTCCCTTTCATGTTGCGTCCTTACCCCTAGACGGGGCGTAACAAACAATATACTTTGGGGAAATTCACTACCCAAATCAACAACATTATTAAAGTGGTTGCATGGCAGGGATTTCATTTCTAATTTTTAATGTGACATGTGAAATATATTTTCTTATTGGAATAATATGCTGTTTATTATTGCTTTTTATTTAGAGACCTGTGTGGTTTTGGGATTTATAAACTTTAGACTTTGAATTCTTATTTTTAACCCTTGTGTGCTGCTTGATATGTTTTCATCCATTCTGGGGTGATTTTTGAGGCTTAATTGGCAAAAATTTTCTCAGTGTTTGAGCAAATGGAGTGAAGTTTCATAAACTAATTTCGAGAGGAGCACGTGATATGATTGAGCACGTCTGGGCACTCATCTGTAATCAGTAATAATCCAATCAGAGTTATCCGAGTTTACTATAAATGGATCGTTTTCTCCCTACTGCTCTATCTTCGTTTGGAAGAATCCCCCCTTCCACCCCATGTCCTCCATTTCCTCCCTTTTCTAAAGAGGGAGCTCTCGAGACCTACCTGATCTCGGATATCCTGATATGCTTATCGACCGGGCGGGAGCCCTGGGCTCAAATATCTCCGAGCTCAGGGTTCTCTCCCAGGACAGCATGCCAAACCTGCTTTAAACGCCAAGCATATCTAAGTGGGAACTCTTGAAATGATTTTTGGGGACAACTCTTATTTTGACACTTATTTTGGGAAAATGCTTTGAAACTTGAAATGCTTTAAAAATCTTTAAAAACTCAACAATTCACTCTGGGCAAATTTATTACCCAATTCATCAACATTTTTAAAGTGGTTGTATGGCAAGTTATTCATTTCTAATTTTTGATGTGACTTGTAAAACATTTTATATTTTTTCTTATTGGAATAATATGCCATTTATTGTTCCTTTTTTATTAGAGACCTGTGTGGTTTTGGGATTTATAAGCTTTAGACTTTGAATCCTTAGTTTTAACCCTTGTGTGCTCTTGGGATGTTTTTATCCACTCTGGGGGGAATTTTGAGGCTTAATTTGGCCAGAGCTTTCTCTGTGTTTCAGCAAATGCACTGATTTTTTGACACTTATTTTGGGAAAATGCTTAGAAATATTGAAAATTGACTACCCTTTAATTATGCTAATGGCGTTTTTTTGCCCCAATGACTTCCATTATAATGACATTTTATGATTGCAAAGCCATGACACCATATTATTATTTATTCTTGGTTGTTGTTGGTTTTCCCTGTTGGGAAGAGGTACAATTTGTAGTTTTTGCTGATAATCATCGGTTGCAGTGCAAAATAGCATTTCGGCTTTTATATAGAGTAGAGAGAGAGAGAGAGAGAGAGAGAGAGAGAGAGAGAGAGAGAGAGAGAGAGAGAGAGAGAGAGAGAGAGAGAGAGAGAGAGAGAGAGAGAGAGAGAGAGAGAGAGAGAGAGAGAGAGAGAGAGAGAGAGAGAGAGAGAGAGAGAGAGGAGAGAGAGAGAGAGAGAGAGAGAGAGAGAGAGAGAGAGAGAGGAGAGAGAGAGAGAGAGAGAGAGAGAGAGAGAGAGAGAGAGAGAGAGAGAGAGAGAGAGAGAGAGAGAGAGAGAGAGAGCTATGCACACTTACCTTGCTTTGTCTGAGAAAATCAAAAATGGGACCTCAGCTCTTAGAACATGCATAGTAAAAATAGTCAGTGTTGTGTATTATTGCTTGACACTCTAATTTGTTGTTATACTCCATAATCGAATAAAGATTGTGATCTCAATTCACCCCCCCCCCACACACACATATATGACTTTTGTCCAACATTTCTACGGTTCAGCCAATTATATTTTCAATTTCAGAAGAGAAGCATAAAGGCAGTTCAGAAGTCTTCACATTGTTTTATATACATTGCTCAGCAGCATGGACACCTCCAAATGGCGTTGAAAGTGTCAGCATTCTGTATTTATAAGCTATATTTCACCCAAAAATGGCATGTAATGACTTTTTCGTGGCCACAAAAATCACACATGAGCTGACGCACTGTTTGTTTACTATAGAGAGGATGCGCTCACGAATGATGTCTACTTTAGTGAACAGAACATGCATAGGCTGTGAATAACAGGTAGTAAGGTTGTAAATAATGTTCAGTTTGTTGCACAGAGCGATTGTTTGGGAGCCACGCGGGAAGTATGATTTGCATTTATGTTTTTTTTTTTGTGACGCCAGCCATGAGCGCACTTTTATAATGGAAGTCAATGGGGCAAAAATAGCCACCAACATAACGAAAGTGTAAATTTGAACAATACAAAAAGATTAAGAGTTACTGTCACCAAAGGCACCCCCATAATAATAACTTATAACAGTCCAATGATAAGCGGAGCAAACCATCACAAACAAACTGGGGGAAACATCAACAAATGTACATATAATCTAAACATGTAAACATATGTATATTGTACATGTATTTGAGGACTCCATGTAGACATTATAATCTTTCAAATTATGGTTTCTATGACATCATTGAAATATTTGCATACTCGATTCCAGTGGACTTGCTTATATTTGCATATTTAATTATATGTTATTTTATTTTGGAGGGGGTTTAAAAAGTAATGTTGGGTTACATTGTAGGATTGTAGTAAAAAAATTAAAATTCCAATATTTTAATGAATAAACAGCATTATTAAAATTATTGCAAGGCCATTTATTTAAATTGGTCTTTTCTTCTTCAGAATAGCTTGCAATTTATAGTTTGAAATATATACACTGACTTTGTTTGAAATTACTGATATTTTATTATAAGTGACTGTGACGACATGACATTTGCATACTTGATTACAATTGGTTGTCATTCTTGCTTGTATTTACATATTCAGAGATTTTTAAAAAATATATTTTTATTCTATAGGAGTCTACAGAAAACATAGATAATGTGTATATGACAAAATACGTAGAATTAAGACATTTTACCACATTTCATTACATTTTCTTTACCTCAATCATAGTCTGTTTAATTTCTAAACATTGTTATACTTCAAACAGAACTATTTCTCAGGAAAGATTTTACTGATCTGTTAAGCATCATACAGTATAATGTTTGTTAATGACGGATTATTCAGAGTTACAAGGTGTCACCCAGTCTATGATTAATATGTCAAGAGTGACTGTTGGAGCTAACATGCATCTATTTGCAGAGTTTAATTAAATGTACTCCTAATCAATATTCACGCAGACGTATGGTTCTAATAGCAAATCCATTAAATAAGTGCAACAGATTAGATGTATTAATCAAAAATAATAAACAGATGACAACGGCTGAAACATGGAAACGCATGAACCCTGGTAATGACTGATCAGAATTTTCATTGACACTAACAAGATGTTGCATCAGACAGGTGGGCGTTTGCATAATGAGAACGAGGAAGCCATGCAAACCTCACATTAAATCTGGCAATAGTGACCCAATTTGTGTTAAAGAGGTTATGAGATGGATTTTTACATTTATACATGTACAGAAACACTGTTAGTTTTGCTCATTCTGGCCTCTTGGTGAAAAGGCCTGATTTTAAAGCTCTATTTTTCATTTTTGTTTGAAAATAGTGTAGTTTTACAAGTCACCTAGGGCTCTGTTTTAATGATCTAGGCACAAAGTCTAAAGCACATGTCGCAATGGCTTTAAGGGCGTGTCCGAATCTACTTATGCTATTTTGAGGACAGAAAAATACAGTCTGCGCCCTGGAGCATGGTGTAGGGATCATTTTACAGTTTGAACCTAAAAATGACCAGTCTGTCAGATGAACAGATTCAATTTAAAAGAAAAGTTGGTAACACTTTATAATAACTACACACTATGAATCATTTACTAAGCATTAGACTCTAGTGAATTCATTATTTGTTAAGCATTAACTCTACATTAATAAATGTTAGTAAGCAGTTTATAACTGCAGCTACAAATGCTGTATTCTTGACTAATAAGCAACTATATAATGTGCTTAATAATTGTACTTTCATACTTAGTTAATGATTTATTTTTCATTACTAAATTAAGTATCGCATTATTTACAAACCTGTTGTATTTAAGAGTAGTTGAGGGTTTTTAGGATCATTCAGAATGAGTTAGTAAATGATTAATAAACTATTAAAATCAACGTTTACATATCTTATTATTCAGGCATATACTAATAGTTAACTAATATGTTAATAAATGCTTTATTAACTCAACTTCATGCAATTTTGTGACCTAATCTAAAGTGAGGACTATTTATGCTTTATAAATCCCTTATAAATGACAATTAAAAGCTAAGAATCAAATGAACAATAATCTTTGCAATCTTTTCTAAAAAATAAAATTACTGTACAGTTATTGTACAACATTGCCAAATAACAGGAGTGTCAAAATATGACATAAAACTGGATAAAACAACAACAACAATATAATAATTTAACAATATAATAGGATGCAATGTTTAAACTCTACAGTTATTTTATTTTAGATAAGGTTGCAAAGATTTATTTTTCATTTGAATTACAGTTTTATTTGTGTATCTTTAAATGAAAAGGAATGAATAATGTCATTTTTCCTGTTTAGAATTTAACTGAGCCTTTATTTGTCATTTATAATGGATTTATAAAGCATAAATAGTCCTCACTTTAGATTAGGTCACAAAACTAGATGAAATTGAGTTAATAAAGCATTTATTAACATACATAGTAACCCTTAATATATGCCTGAATAATAAGACATGTAAACGTTGATTTTAATAGTTTATTAATCATTTACTAACTCATTCTGAATGATCCTAAAAACCCTCAACTACTCTTAAATACAACAGGTTTGTAAATAATGCGATACTTAATTTAGTAATGAAAAATAAATCATTAACTAAGTATGAAAGTACAATTATTAAGCACATTATATTGGTGCTTATTAGTCAAGAATACAGCATTTGTAGCTGCAGTTATAAACTGCTTACTAACGCTTATTAATGTAGAGTTAATGCTTAACAAATAATGAATTCACTAGAGGCTAATGCTTAATAAATCATTTATACTGTGTAGTTAATATAAAGTGTTACCGAAAAGTTTGCTGAAGATAGTTTGCAGTTCCATCAGCAGAAGCCAGCTTCAACACTCGCAAATGAGTTTGTAGGCCGCTCTTCTTACAATCATAAATCAACAACAATTATACTCATACATAACGTCATTAACTGTGTCCTATAGGTGTTTTAACCTGATTAGGAACATTTCCACATGGGTTTGTGTGTACAACTCTGAACGAAATCTCAATATCTAAAGCGTACAAACGTCAGACAGCCACTAGGCTGTTCAAAGCTGACCCTGAAAAGATCCATAATTGAATAGAACACACATACACACACACACACACACACACACACACACACACACACACACACACACACACACACACACACACACACACACACACACACACACACACACATTCAAAGTACAATCTGTGTACTCTCAGCTATCTTCATTAAAACTGGTTAAAACTGGTATAATCTACGTTCAGGCTGCTATTTTCTAATTACACAAAGTCTTTCTTGAATAAAAGGAAAATCCCTTTAAACAGAATTAACACATGCTAATAATAATATCAAAACCACTTTAGAAAGTATTAACACATAGCAATACAAATAGGAAAACAGTTGTTCTATCCAAAAACACATTTCATATTCTTATGCCCCATATTGTGACACATACAGTACGTCTCCAAAACCCTACAGATGGACAAATATAAGCTTATTTTTATTAAAACAGGTATAAATATGCATATAATAAATAATACTGCTAATAATAATAACATTATACAAATGAAAATTGTCATGAATAAACTGAACTGGTCAGAAAATAGCAACTAATCGTGACAAACACGTCTTGCGCCTTATTGCGCCGGGTGTATGATAGGGCCCCTACAGTTGAGTTTTACTGTTATTGAATCTATTTAGTCGATCCCAGGGTCTGGCAAGAGCACTTTTAGCTTAGCTTAGCATAAATCATTGAATCGGATTAGACCTGGGGTCACCAATCTCGGTCCAGGAGGGCCGGTGTCCCTCCAGGGTTTAGCTCCAACTTGCCACAAAACACCTGCCTGGGTGTTTCAAGTATACCTAGTAAGACCTTGATTAGCTTGTTCAGGTGTGTTTGATTAGAGTTGGAGCTAAAATCTGCAGAACACCGGTCCTCCAGGAACAAGTTTGGTGACCCCTGGATTAGACCATTAGCATTTCATTCAAATAATAAAAGAAAAAAAGCTTGACCCTTTTGTAGTTACATAATGTACTGAAACCAACAGGAAATTAAAGAAAAGATGTCATTTTCTAGGTCGATATGTCTAGGAACTATTCTTCTGGCGTAATGATCAAGGAACTTTGCTGCTGTACCATGACTTCAGCAGGCGCAAAGATATTACTTTCAGGGGCAACTGAAAATAATCCCAAACTACAGTAGGTAACTAGCTAAAATCATTATCAGAATCAGATGAAAAGAAAAATCTAATAAAATCAAGATTTTAATGGGACAAAAACTATAAGCAATAATTAATTCAGGACCATTTTTAAGATTTCTGAAGAGCATGAAAATAATGCATTTCTCTTGACGCATTGGTCTTGGAATGTTTTCATCACTTTCCATTTTGTGTATCGCTTGTTCTCTTTCTCCAGTCTTGTCTCCCTCTCTTTCTCTCTCTCTCTCTTTCTCTCTGTTATTGTGTTGTGCTGGAAGGCTGCTTGTTTGTTGACGTGTTGATTGAATTGGTAAGGAGTGTTGGCAGAGCGGCTGTGAGATGATGTTTCTGCTGCTCTGACCTGCACCTGTGTGACTGCTCACTCACTGCCATTCATGGCCTGCTGAGAACGTTTCTGTGTGTGTGTTTGGCCGTAGGGTCCAAAATTCACTTTTTTTTTATCTTACCAGTGCTGCGAACAACAGATGAATGGGGATATTTTTAGGCCATAGTTGTTTGTTACCCATGGGAATTTTGTGCTGTGTGAAATTTAGTCTCTCCTTTATTTTATGAAGGTAATTGTCTTGTTTTCTTCTCTGTTGTTGGGTTTATAAGTTCAAAAGTTGCTCACCAATCAAAATGCAATAAATACACAGTACTTTTGTGAAATATTTTAACAATTTAAATGTTTGTATTTTATTTGAAAAGATTATCAAATGTAGATATATAGACATTTATAATTTTTGTAGATTTACTATTTATATTTCAATTCAACTTTCAAATAAGGCAATTTCTTAAAATCATGAAAATATAATGTTTACATGATTTACCTTAGTTTAGTTTTTCTTTTTAAGTTAGTTTTATTATTATTTATTTAGATTTTTATTTAAGTATAATTCATACTTATTCATACATGACAAACGTACATGACTACCTATTTGATCATTTGGAAAAGTGGCAGAAGGTCATATCCCAATCATCACAAATACTGCAGAAGACCTATTGGAACCCGCATGGACCCAAGATTCTCACAGAAATCAGTCAAGTTTGGTGAAGGAAAAATCAAGGTTTGGGGTTACATTCAGTATGGGGGTGTGTGAGAGATCTGCAGAGTGGATGGCAACATCAACAGCCTGAGGTATCAAGACATTTGTGCTGCCCATTACAATACAAAACCACAGGAGAGGGCAAATTCTTCAGCAGGATAGCGCTCCTTCTCATACTTCAGCCTCTATATCAAAGTTCCCGAAAGCAAAGAAGGTCAAGGTTCTCCAGGATTGGCCAGCCCAGTCACCAGAAATGAACATTATTGAGTATGTCTGGGGTAAGGTGGAGGAGGAGGCATTGAAGATGAATCCAAAGAATCTTGATGAACTCTGGGAGTCCTGCAAGAACGCTTTCTTTGCCATTCCAGATGACTTTATTAACAAGTGATTTGAGTCATTGCAGAGATGTATGGATGCAGTCCTCCAAGCTCATCGTAGTCATACACAATATTCATTCTTTTCCCACTGCACCATGACTTTATATTCTATACTGGACATTATTTCTGTTAAGTGACAAGACTTTTGTCTAAGCAAAGTCAGATCTTACTGTCCTAATTAAATCAATAAAAAAAGCATGATCATATTTGATTTTAGTAAAATAAGCGTAATCTAGAGGCCTTTGCCTATCATATAAGCCACTTCTGATACCAAATGATCAACTAGAAGTCATTATTTGCTGTTCCTAAAACTTGGAAAGGCGAAAAGACTTTTGTCAGGCAGTGTATATATTCAAATAATCATACATACATACACTTTAGGGTGGAGTACAATACACAAGTTTTAAAATCTGATTAAAACATTATTCAGATGTTTCTTTGCGTTGCTAGGAAATGCGTGGCAAATGAGAACAGCTCATTCTGAAATCATCTAAAAATATCAAACATGACAGAATTATACTCTGAAGCTTAAAAAAGACATGATGCCTACAGCCTATAGACATCTGTCAAATCATTGTTACAAATCTTTTTAAAACAACTATATTACTTTAAAAAAATCCCTTCCCTTATGTTAGTGCTTGGTTAGTGTTCTGATCCCTCGTATAAAAGTGATTTTGTGTATGTCTGTAATGTCATTTTAGACTTCACTGCTTTTATTTTTCGTTTATTGCATGCATGTATATTATCTAGCTTAACAACAGTGGATTTGGTTGAGCAGTAGATTGGTTAAACAGCAGGGACTCTGTTAGAGGAGCAGTGGTTTATCGTGTCTTCATTTTACATTGCTGTTGCAGTGTTAAAGTCACACGAACACATTTTAGGAAGCATCAGTTTGCTCTGCTGTATGTGTTCTCATTGAAGAGGCATGCAAGGTGGGTTAGTGCTAAGATGTCTTCTGATCCTCGGAGATCCTCTGCTTTATCCTCACAGTGATTCTGTAAGATCTGACGCCATACTTTCCCTGCAATGCCCACAGGACTAACACAATGACATTTATGATACCTTTAGCTGGATATTAAAGACAGAATATGTTACTTAGATTTTTTTATTAAAATATCCAAAAACCACAAGAATAGTGTTAGATATTTTGCTGTATTACATTGTTTTGAAGAATGTTGAAGAAAAAAATAGTTTGATAGTGTTTCCTGTGTGTAATAAAGACCACAACTCCCATGATTCCACACATTAAAATATGTCTTTGTTTGTTGTGAACACTCGCCCTCTAGTGGTGAAAAGTCACACCGTGTCGTAATACAGATGAGCAAATACTCATAGATTATTTTAACAATGTAATATATATTTCTAATAATACATTTTTGTTGTGTATAAAAATATAAACTTTTGAAGTGTTTTATGTTCAAATAAACTGCAAATATGGCATCATATGCATTCCTGGGCTGTTTATCACATATCACAAAGAAGAAAGACTCACAAAGAGTTTATAAAATGTGTAAAGAACAAAACTTTACACCAAACTTCAAACTATAGGAATTTC
>NC_079445.1:38064661-38082161 GCF_903798145.1 Danio aesculapii | reverse complement strand
GTTTCCCTGTACTGGGTTGCAGCTGAAAGGGCATGTGTAAAACATATGCTGGATAAGTTTATGGTTCATTCCACTGTGGCAACCCCTGATGAATAAAGGAACTAAGTTGAAGGAAAATGAATGAGTGAATGTAAAAGTTGTGCAGTGTGTATGTATGTATATCAGTGTAAAAAATGAAACGGTATTAAATAGCAATGCACAATTTGGAAAAACGACAATAACTGTTCTGTACTTATTCATACCGCAGGGCGATATGAATAATTTTGAGCTTGACTGTATAAATAAATAAATAAATAAATATATATATATAATAGTTAACTGTTTTATTTTATCTTTGCCATGATGACAGTAAATAATATTTGACTAGATATTTTTCAAGACACTTCTATACAGCTTAAAGTGACATTTAAAGGCTTAACTAGGTTAATTAGGTTAACTAGGCAGGTTAGGGTAATTAGGCAAGTTATTGTATAACGATGTTCTGTAGACTATTGAAAAAATATATAACTTTAAGGGGCTAATAATTTTGACCTTAAAAAAATGCTTTTATTCTAGCTGAAATAAAACAAATAAGACTTTCCCCTGAAAAAAAATATTATCAGACATACTGTGAAAATTTCCTTGCTCTGTTAAACATCATTTAGGAAATATTTAAAAATGAAAAAAAAAAAAAAAAAAAAATCAAAGGGGGGCTAATAATTCTGACTTTAACTGTGTGTGTGTGTATATATGTATATGTATATGTATATATATGTATATATGTATATATATGTATATATGTATATATATATATATATATATATATATATATATATATATATAGTTAGCCTGTGAATATTAGCTATAAATCAGTTTTGTTTTTTGTTTTATTTTGTAAGTTGTTTTGTTCGACACTGTCCTAGCTTTTCTGTTTTACTAAGAATAGAAATGTAAATGTACTAGTGGGTCATTCCCATAAGGAAAAGACAGTTGGTCTCTGAAAATTTGTCATCCTTTCAGAGACTCATGGGGTTTGACAACTTGAGCATTTCTAAGGAAAGAGTAAAACTGAATTCTGTAGTAATTGTGGAAAAATATATTCCATTAAGAAGTCAGATCTACTTATACTTGGGTATTAAAGTAGATGAGCAACGAGACTCTTTCACAACAAATAGTGTGATGTGTTTATATAAACCTAATGTAATTGCTCATTAGGTGTTAGACACGTGTGCATTAGAGGTTAGCCTTTAATGTTGACTTGCAGGAGGTGTTTCCATTCACCCTTCAAGTGTTCGATTGTTTTTATAATTGCATTTTTCATTTTAAATTAGTGTAGTGTTTTAGTTTTTTTGTTGTGTGTTTTTTCTCAGGTTTATTAATTGTTTCACACAGTTTCTTTACATATTAACATTAGCTTTCATTTAATTTATTTTAAGGAAACGTAAAAAAAGGAAAACTTTAAATATCATATTAACATTTTTATATTTTTTTCTAAATACTAATAAAAATAAAATTATTATAATTATAATTTACAATTATTTTATTTAAAATAATAACAATATTTATAAATAATAATAGTAATAATAATAATAATTATTATTATTATTTTAGAATCATTATTTTATTCAAAATAATAACAATATTTATAACAATTAGTTGTTGTTGTTGTCGTTGTTGTTGTTGTTGTTATTATTATTATTATTATTATAGAATAATTATTTTATTCAAAATAACTATATTTTTAACAATGAATTATTATTATTCATATTATTATTATTGTTATTATAATTTATAATTATTTTATTTAAAATAATAACAATATTTATAAATAATAAATATAATTAATATTACTATTATTATTTTTGAATCATTCTTTTATTTAAAATAATAACAATAGTTATAACAATAAGTTGTTGTTATTATTATTATTATTATTATTATTATTATTAATATTATAGAATAAATATTTTATTTAAAATAACTAGATTTTTAACAATGAATTATTATTATTATTATTATTATTATTATTATTATTATTATTATTATTATTATTGTTATTATAATTTACAATTATTTTATTTAAAATAATAACAATATTTATTATTAATAATAATAATAATAATAATAATAATTAATATTACTATTATTATTTTAGAATCATTCTTTTATTTAAAATATTAACAATATTTATAACAATAAGTTGTTGTTGTTGTTGTTGTTATTATAGAACAATTATTTTATTTAAAATAACAATATTTTAAACAAATAATTGTTGTTTATATTATTATTATTGTTATTATTATTGTTGTTATTATTATTATCATCATATTTAAAATAAATAAATATTTATAACAATGAATTAGCTCTTGTTCTTTTTCTTTGTCTTGTTCTTGTGATTATACTTGTTCTATTATATTTTGAAATATCACGTTCTATATTATTACACTGTATTATTACAAATGTTATAATAAGTCAACTTGAACCAAACAATATAGGCTTATAGGCATCGGCACTGTCACTACTGTACGCACATTACATTAAACGTATATATGTTTTCCCCCAGTTAGCTTTAGATGATGATAAATATGGTGTAGCACCCTGGTACGTGTAACATGAAGATAAGTCCTCTCCTGATTAAGACATCAAATCAAACCCATAAATTAAAGGAGGATGTTCACACTTTTAGCTCAGAGATGCTCACAGCCAAAGCACTGCATCCTTATATTCAGCTCCACATTCAAATGAATGCTCTTCTGACTCATAATGACTTCCTAAAGGTTCTTAGTCCAGCCTGAGCTGATTGGCTGATGTAAATCACTTGGAATGTGATTGGTTGTTTAGAATAGCTGGCGGTCACTCATGCTCTGGTCTCGAGGGCAGCTCTTCATATCTCCTCATCAGGCCTGGAGAGAGCAGTGGAGGAAGAAAGCAGAGATGGATGCTGAGACACGATGAGATGATAGTGAAGGATGAAGTAAGGGGAGGAGAGGATAATGAGATGTGCCAAAAGAGGAAACGGGATATCTGCAGAAATCTAGACTCATGACTGTGCACTCTTAAGGTTTAGCCATGCAGCTAAAAGTTCAGAGAAATCTGCATTTTAGACCATCTCTCATATATATATTTGGAGTCAGAATTATTAGCCCCCCTTTGAATTATTTTTCTTCTTTAAAATATTTCCCAGTTTAAGAGCAAGGACATTTTCACAGTATGTCTGATAATATGTTTTCTTCTGGAGAAAGTTTTATTTGTTTTATTTCGGCTAGAATAAAAGCAGTTTTTACTTTTTAAAAAGCCATTTTATGTCAAAATTATTAGCCCCCTTAAGCTATATTTTTTTCAATAGTCTACAGAACAAACCATCGTTATACAATAACTTGCCTAATTACCCTAACATGCCTAGTTAACCTAATTAACCTAGTTAAGCCTTTAAATGTCACTTTAAGCTGTATAGAAATGTCTTGAAAAATATCTAGTCAAATGTTATTTACTGTCATCATGACAAAGATAAAATAAATCAGTTATTAGAGATGAGTTATTAAAACTATTATGTTTAGAAATGTGTTGAAGAAATCTTCTCTCCGTTAAACAGAAATTAGGGAAAAAAATAAAAAGGGGGGGACTAATAATTCAGGGAGGCTAATAATTCTCACTTCAAATGTACATAATTGAAGTCAAAATTATTAGCTCTCCTCTGAAGTTTAAATTCTTTTTGAAATATTTACCAAGTGCTGTTTAATTCAATTCAATTCAATTCAATTCACCTTTATTTGTATAGCACTTATACAATGTAGATTGTGTCAAAGCAGCTTCACATAAAAGGTCATAGTAAATAGGAACAGTGTAGTTCAGTTTGTCGTGTTTAAGTTCAGTTCAGCTCAGTTCAGTGTGGTTTAAAAATCACTACTGAGAGTCCAAACACTGAAGAGCAAATCCAACGATGCGCAGCTCTACAGATCCTGAACCATGCAAGCCAGTGGCGACAGCGGAGAGGGAAAAAAAACTTCACTAATTGGCGAAAGTGAAGAAAAAAACCTTGAGAGAAACCAGACTCAGATGGGCACGATCATTTTAATTTCTCCGCTGGCCAAACGTCTTGTGCAGAGCTGCAGTCTCAGCGGTGGAAGCTGAAAGCTGGCCTGAGTGAAGACTCGTCTGTCTCTGGAGCGTCACAGTAATCAGTCTCTGTTTAACAGAACAGGGACATTTTTTCACAGTATTCCTTTTATATTTTTTTCTTCGGAGGAAAATCTTATTTGTTTTTTTTTTTTAGCATGGCTTGATTTAAAGCAGTTTTTATTTGAAAAAACAAAACAAAACAAAACAAAAATTGAGGTCAATATTATTAGCTCAGTTTGTGGTTCATTCCTCTGTGGTGACCCCTGATAAATCAGTTTCTAAGCCAAAGGAAAACGAATGAATGACTATTATTAGGCCCCTTAAGATATATATATATATATATATATATATATATATATATATATATATATATATATATATATATATATATATATATATATATATATATATATATATATATATATATATATATATATATATATTTCAATTGTCAGCACATCAAACCAATAACTTGCTTAATTATTACAACTTGTCTAATTAACATAATAGACTAGTTCAGTCTTTAAATGCCACCTTAAGCTGAATACTAGTGTTTTACAAAATAAGTAGAAACATGTTATGCACTGTCACCATGGCAAAGACAAAACAAGTGAAATTTCTGGCATGAAAATCTGTGCGTGCAGGCTGATAGGTCACCTAATCTGCTCACGTGTAATTAACTACATGGCCCAGGGCATTACTTGCTGTCAACTTGACAGCCAATGATCTTGCTCCTTGTCAGTATAAATGCTCTGCGTCATTCTACGCTGTTTAGGCTGCGGTGTGTTTTTGAAGACCCTCCTCCACCCCAGCTCCACCTGTGTTTAGATCTGCTGTGGGCTCACATGTATTTTATGTTTGCAGCAGCAGCGTGCTATATTCTCAGACGGCATGTCTGTGTATATACTAGGATTGTCGCGATACCATTAATTAATCTTATGATATTATACTAGCTAAAGTATCACGATACCAAGTAGTATTGCAATACTGTAATTCATAACTGAAATTATAAAGAAAATTGTCAGAAATACAGTATTTTATGTTATAATAGGCCTACTTGAGTTTAATTCATAATTCCCTTAAGGTTAAAAAGTATTATTTGCACCCAATTTCACCTAAAATTTATTCATTCTTTTGGTTCATTTTGTAGATAACTGACCAACAAAAACGCATTAAAATAAAGATAAAAATTATAACGAATGAAATTTTTACAGAAGAGCTTTTTTTCCAACATAATTAGGCTATATGAAGTGGTCAAAAATGGTCTCAATGTTTCCTGTTGCTATTTTGGGTTTTTCATTTGGGTCTTATCAGGTAACAATCCAAAGTAATTCAAAGTTTCACTCTTTTAAAGAGATTGTTGCGGTTGTTGTAGCTACTAAATCATATTAATAGGAACAAAATTGAACCGATTCAGATGTGCGTTCGATGTGCGTAAAAGGCATGAATTCTACACAGTTTTGCAACCTTAAAGGACTCCACAGACTGAAATAAATTTGATTAAAATATATTTTTGCACAAACGTCTGAGCATTTTAGTGACTTTTTCACATGCAACATTATCTATTGTGAATAAATCATTTTATTTTAACGATACTACCGTTTACAAACTACAGTAAACTACGCCAGTAGTATTGCGATACTACCATAGTACCAGTAAACCATGTAACCCTAGTATATACTTGCAGTAGCAGGTCTCAGTACTTGCTCTGCCTTAATAATCAAAGCCGCAGTAGCAGATCTATACAGCAAACACCAAATGCATCAACATTGCCATATACATATTCATTACCATACTAAGTCCTGAGAGTGTTCATGAAAGACATGAGTTAATAGTTTTACTACCTCATTTCTAATTAATGTGTTTTAAAATGTGTTGAAGAAAAATCTCTCCATTAAGCAACACTTGGTAAATATTTTTTTTCTAATAATTTTGGCTTCAATTCTATAACATGATTTACTATGATATCCATATTTTGCAAACTTTGTATTTGCATTGTTTTATGAAACAGTGGATAAGGGATGATTCATGCAAACATGAAAATATGCTGTTTATATACTCACTTTCAGGTCATCTAAGATGTAGAATGATTGTAAATAACTGCATCACAAGCATATTGATTCCTTTTACTAGACATACTGGTTGAGCTCATGAATATTAAATAGGCATTGCACCAACAAAGGAATATGATATTTCACTTTTCAATTGATAGTCTATGTGCTGTGCTATCCCAGAGATTATATTTGTTGCATGTAATTTGCCCATTTCAAGTCAAAACCAAACACAGATGATGTTGCATTAGAAATCGTTTAAATTTTACTTCATTATTTTGTAAAAAAATCATTTGCCCTCAGAATCTTTAATCAAATATCATAAACTTCTCTCCCCCTCGAAATAACTTTTCTTCACTTCTGGTCACATGAAATGCCTTTAGGGCGGGGCTATCAGGGCATGTCTTGTACCTGCTCCATGTCCATGTGTTGTTCCTGCATCCATATGTATCTCACATATCGTTAGCAACAGCCATCTTCCAACAATCCAATGGGTTCCCAAAGGACAAAACCATGCACCAGCCTATATTTTTCTAATTTCGAGATTGTTTCAAGTGGATGTACAGTACTTCACAATTAGTGGTGCAATGGATAACGAATCTCATTGGTCGGATTACATTATGGTATTTTTTATTCACGGATCGGACTATTTTTTGGGATCAGCCAAAAAGGGGAGGAAACAAATGTAATTTGCTTTCCATTTATTACTACAAGCAGCACTGCAAGACACTTTTGGTTTTAACAAACTGGACCTGTAGTTTTATTAAAAAGAAATGAAGAAATAAAGAGCTGAATAAAAATAAATTGTAAAATATTCAGTACTGTGAAAAATTCCCTATTACTGTTGTTGCTGATGACACTAAATGTAGAAATCTTATCATTTTAAAATTCATTAAAAATGATAATTGTAATTTTTAATACCCATATTTATTTTTGTTCTCATTTTTAATAAATGATTCAGTTATTCACTCATAAAACTTCATGTTTCATTGCTAGTCAGATCATTTTTTAAATGGGAGATGCCTTTAAAAGGCAGATCATTGGTTAAATAATGTAATTGCTGTCTACAACTTTTATTTTTGCGCATCAAATTAAATGCATATAACGGTGATTGTAATCTTTACCATAAACATCAGTGGTTTATCTAAACTATAAACCAGGGGTGGGCAAACTCGGTCCTGGAGGGCCGGTGTCCTGCACAGTTTAGCTTCAACACTAATCAAACACACCTGAACAAGCTAATCAGTATCTGCAAGATCACTAGAAATCTATAAGCAGGTGTGTTTGATTAGAGTTGGAGCTAAACTGTGCAGGACACCGGCCCTCCAGGACCGAGTTTGCCCACCCCTGCTATAAACTGTTATCCCAGTACTTCTGTGTTATTCGACTGTTTGTAACTTCATAACTAACTCAAAAGACTAAAGACTGAATCTCTTTGGATTAATAAACATGTAAATCACCATCATTTATAATTGATGTTGCATGGGTATTGAGATCCCGATTTTTAATTTTTTTTTTATTTTAACGATTAATCGTGCAGCTTACACTGAATGCATTTATACAGGCTAAACAAGTAGTGACAGAAAACACCTTTAATAACCTAAGAAACCCACCACATCCCCAATAACCTACCACAACTTCTTTCGTCATCATTATATTTTACAGGAAAGCCTAAATGCTTTCATACATGTGATTTCAATGATATAAGAGGCGATCTCTCTGCGATCGTTACAAATTAAGGATTAATCTACAAGTAAAATTTTTTTTATTTTTAATCCGCAGGTCACGTGTGTTCTGAATCGTGGGTCGTGATCTGTACGAATCACAAGATCAACCATAATCAGTTATGCCCCTAGTCACAATAGAGGAAAAAAGGACAACCTTGACTTACGTTTTATGTTGATTATGCTGTATATACATTTTATATTTAGTCATTTAGCAGACACTTTTGTCCAAAGCGAATTACAAATGAATAGCCGTTTCACAAATGCATTGATTTGCTGTTTATTATTTAACATAAAACTAAGTTTTCGCTACACATCAGCTGAATTGAGCCATCATTCTAGCTGGCCAATAAATGAACTTGTGACATTTAATTTGATAACTTCATTCCGTTTGCCATCATAAGTCTTGAGATTTTGTTGGTCAGCTTTGCGTGAGTGAACATATTGCTGCTATTGCTTTGCACATCCAGTAATAAAAATAACAAATTCCAGCACGGAATATTCACTAATTATGAATGTCAAGTTACTGAAGAATAAATTTACCTATAAATAGATGTTTTAGTATGATTCTTGATCAAATCCAAGAGAATTAGTCAGAGCAGTAAAATCCACCTAATATCCAAAGTTATTTTGGTGTAAATTTTGGTTCCCATTGTGAATTTTTGGTGAACAAATTACCATCAAGAGTCAAATATATCTCACAGCAAGACTATACATGTATATCCTGTGGATCAGCCTTTTGCCAGTTATTCTTCAACAAAAGGAGTTGAAGTGAAAGAGAAAAGGGTCTCTACAGGGGAGTGATCCTGCCCTCAGGCACTTAATGCTCACAGATCCTGATCTTACACTCTTCACATCAGTCCCTGTCCTCTACAGGACGTCTCAGGAGATTTCCCACTGCCTTTTTGACCGAGAATATAGCCTGTAGGATTAGATGTGAACACTTTGTCAAAGTATACTATACATGCTTAGTGTTAATGTGCTAATGAGATGTAAGAAACCATAGCATCCAACATACAGTAAGCTCATATGAAATACATGCTTCTAGTGTTGTCAAAAGTATCGAGTTTGGTACCAATCGGTACAGAATTTTTACAAATGTTAATTTCCCGCTAATGTTTGAGCACTGTTGAGTGCATCCTTGATCATCACTGATTGGCCATTGTGTTCACGTGCTCAACAAAAATGACTGTGATTGGCTAATAAGCATTCAGTTAAGTATTTATTTCCTGGGATTGGTCTGTTTATTTACTGTTGTCTTGTTTAGATATTTTAGGTGTTCATACTGCTGCAGTTTATACCGCTGTTCATATCACTGCGGCCGGGAGACCTTCAAGTGGGAGGAACTTATGCTACAGTTAGGGTGGGTTTAGGGTTGGTGTAGTAGACATTAATAAAACACAGCAGGTTACTTTGAGGTTGGGGTAGGTGTAGTAGACATTAATATAACAACAGGTGACTGTGGGGTTGGGGTAGGTGTAGATGGTAGTAAAACTCAACAGGTTACTGTAGGGTTGATTTTAGGGTTGGGATAGGTGTAGATGGTAGTAAAACTCAACAGGTTACTGTAGGGTTGATTTTAGGGTTGGGGTAGGTGTAGATGGTAGTAAAACTCAACAGGTTACTGTGGGGTTGAGTTTAGGGTTGGGGTAGGTGTAGATGGTAGTAAAACTCAACAGGTTACTGTGGGGTTGAGTTTAGGGTTGGGGTAGGTGTGGATGGTAATGAAACTCAACAGGTTACTGTAGGGTTGATTTTAGGGTTGGGGTAGGTGTAGGATGGTAGTAAAACTCAACAGGTTACTGTGGGGTTGAGTTTAGGGTTGGGGTAGGTGTAGATGGTAGTAAAACTCAACAGGTTACTGTGGGGTTGAGTTTAGGGTTGGGGTAGGTGTAGATGGTAGTAAAACTCAACAGGTTACTGTGGGGTTGAGTTTAGGGTTGGGGTAGGTGTAGATGGTAGTAAAACTCAACAGGTTACTGTGGGGTTGAGTTTAGGGTTGGGGTAGGTGTGGATGGTAATGAAACTCAACAGGTTACTGTAGGGTTGATTTTAGGGTTGGGGTAGGTGTGGATGGTAGTAAAACTCAACAGGTTACTGTGGGGTTGAGTTTAGGGTTGGGGTAGGTGTGGATGGTAGTAAAACTCAACAGGTTACTGTGGGGTTGAGTTTAGGGTTGGGGTAGGTATGGATGGTAATAAAACTCAACAGGTTACTGTGGGGTTGAGTTTAGGGTTGTGGTAGGTGTGGATGGTAGTAAAACTCAACAGGTTACTGTTGGGTTGAGTTTAGGGTTGTGGTAGGTGTAGGTGGTAGTAAAACTCAACAGGTTACTGTGGGGTTGGCACATCATGATTTTGCCAAGTACGATGCGATCCTGGATTAACATCTATGTTGATCCTGGAACATAAATTTTGTTCAAAAATGTAATCTATATCTATTCCCTACCCTTAAACCCAACCATAACTCTAAATTATTCCCAAAATCAGAGCGGAATAACCCACATAGCAAAATATCTCCCATGTGCTGCAGTGAATTACGGTACATGACTGGACCAAGTAGACCAAGATAGGCCAAACTTACATGGCTTACATATCAATTTTAAACATCTGGGCCAAATATTTCAATTTACATTTGGCCCGTCGCCTTAAAGACGATGCCACATCTGCCAAACCAGGGCCATGTTTGGCCCACATGCTGTATGCCAGTGCCTGATGAATGCCTGCTGTGCCAGATGTATGCCAAATCTGGGTCAGAATTCCTTGCTACCTGGGAATAGTTGGATAACAATCATGTAGAAGTGCATACACCTAGCCGTACGCCTAAACTTAACATAAACTATAAACATATCCTATGTATAACATAAATTGTAAACGTACATATCCCTTCATTCTGATTGGCTGATAGGAATGTCGTTCCAGGATCAACATAGATGTTAATCAAGGAACATATCCTACTTGGTGAAACCAGATTGGTGGTAGGGTTGGGGTAGGTGTAGTAGACATTAATAAAACACAACAGGTTACTGTAAGGTTGGGTTTAGAGTTGGTGTAGGTGCATTCACAGAACAAAATAAGTTGGACTCCATGTCATGTACAAGTCATGTATATCCCATTTGGAGCTGGCCAGCCCATTTGGAGCGGTCTCTGACCTCTGTTTATACCCTTCTCAATTTTTCCAATATGATGCAGCCCTAATCAGCATTAAAAAATAAAGGCCTGCAAAATTAAAGCAGGGGATAAACTCTCCAACTGTTTATTTGCTTTCAGTGTCAGTGTTTCTATATTTGGATACATTCCAGTTAATCAGCCCAAATGCCCAGATATTAATTATATTGTGGACACTTGTTTACTCATTAAGTGGTGCTTGTCAGCATGCATATGACATATAATTATCTCATTACGGCTAATAGTATGACCGTCCTGTAGAGCTGTGGTGCTGTAAGGGGTGAAGTGTCTGTGATATAATCTAAATGCTTCACCACTGTGCCTCCATATTTACACACAGGTGGCTGGAGAAAATGTGCTGTAATTTGCTTGGGATATAAGTGTCTGCTAAATGACAAACAGCCAGATGAGAATAAGCTAACAATCCAGCGTCGCAGCCTTCATATTAGACTTTCTCTGGCTGTCAGGAGTCAGATATATTTGGCTTGAGAGACCAATGCTTGAAGGTATAGTCAAGATCTGGCCACTCAGGTAATCAGAGAGCATTATGGGCCGTGTGAAGCCGCTGTTCAGGGCAACAGCTTCACACGGCACTTACTTCATTACTGATAACATCTGATATGGTCTGCGGTCTGTATTGTGTGTGTGTGCGTGTGTTGTTATTGCCGTTACACCCTGTCTGTCACCGAGCGTCTGTGCAATTTCATTTTCAAGCGACTGATGCACAGCGACACAAGCCGTAAATAAAGAGCGCAAATACATGACCCTGCCCTGCATCGGCCCTGAGAGGGAAAAAGAGCGCCTGCTTAATCACCGATGACAGCCTGTTATCCTGCAGCGACACACATGTACTAGACCAATTGTGTGTGTGTATATGTGTGTGTGAGATAGGGCTATTATTACGGCAGAGCAAGGCTGAGCAATTAACTTTTATTTTTGTTTTAAGAAATTAAAACCTAGAAACCTAGAAACAATTCGAAATGTTTGTTCTAAATATCTACCTATTTTAGTTCGATATATCTGTTGTTTGTTCGAAATCGGTCTAGCATTTCTTTATTCAGTATATCAGTCTTTCATTCTTGCATTTTGTTTGTTTATTGGACATTCATTCATTCATTCATTTGTTCATTCATTAAAGACGCAGTATGTAGAATTGACTAGTGGTTGAACTAGGTATTGCAGTCCAATTTATATTGGATCCATCCACCCATCTACTTATCGATTTGTCTATCGATCTATTGTTCGTTCAGTATGTAGGATTGACACGTGGCTATCTATCTATCTATCTATCTATCTATCTATCTATCTATCTATCTATCTATCTATCTATCTATCTATCTATCTATCTATCTATCTATCTATCTATCTATCTATCTATCTATCTATCTATCGTTCTATCTATCTGTCATTCTATCTATCTATCTATCTATCTATCTATCTATCTATCTATCTATCTATCTATCTATCTATCTATCTATCTATCTATCTATCTATCTGTCTGTCTGTCTGTCTGTCTGTCTGTCTGTCTGTCTGTCTGTCTGTCTGTCTGTCTGTCTGTCTGTCTGTCTACCTACTACTTATCGATCTATTGTATGTTCGTTTGTTTAGTATGTACGATTGACTAATGGTTGAACTAAGTATTGCAGTGCAAATTCATATTAATATTGATTCTTTCCTTCCTAATCTGCAACTGCCTCTCTGGCTATACCACTAACTGTGCCCTCTCTCTCTCTCTCTCTCTCTCTCTCTCTCTCTCTCTCTCTCTCTCTCTCTCTCTCTCTCTCTCTCTCTCTATCTCTATCTCTTAAAAAAAAAAAAAATTTTTTTTACTAATGCTTTGCTTCTTAGACTTTACACACCTGAAACTTGTCTATAGCACTTGTTCACTGCTGCTCTTATAGTTGTGTAAATTGCTTCCTTGTCCTCATTTGTAAGTCGCTTTGGATAAAAGCATCTGCTAAATGACTAAATGTAAATGTAAATGTAATCTATCAATCTATCATTCTATCGTATGTTTGTTCATTCGTTCAGTATGTAGGATTGAATAGTGGTTGAACTATGTATTGCAGTCTAAATTAATAAATTCATATCGGATCTATCTGTCTATGTATTTATGTACTTTATCCATTCATCCATCCATCCATCCATCCATCCATCCATCCATCCATCCATCCATCCATCCATCCATCCATCCATCCATCCATCCATCCATCCATCCATCCATCCATCCATCCATCCATCGTTAGTTCAGCATGTAGGATTGTCTAGTGGTTGAACTAGGTATTCTAGTCCAAATTCATATATTCGTATTGTATCATCCATCCGTCCATCTGTTCATTCGTTATGTAGAATTGACTAGTGGTTGAACTAGGTATTGCAGTCCAAATTCATATTCATATTGAATCTATCAATCTATCATTCTATCGTATGTTCGTTCATTCGTTCAGTATGTAGGATTGAATAGTGGTTGAACTATGTATTGCAGTCTAAATTCATAAATTCATATCGGATCTATCTGTCTATGTATTTATGTACTTTATCCATCCATCCATCCATCGTTAGTTCAGCATGTAGGATTGTCTAGTGGTTGAACTAGGTATTCTAGTCCAAATTCATATATTCGTATTGTATCATCCATCTGTCCATCTGTTCATTCGTTATGTAGAATTGACTAGTGGTTGAACGAGGTATTGCAGTCCAAATTCATATTCATATTGAATATATCTGTTTACTTATCGATCGATAGGTAAATCGATCTATTGTTCGTTCGTTTGTTTAGTATGTAGGATTGACTAGTGGTTAAACTAGGTATTGCGGTCTAAATTCATATTCATATTCGAGAGGGTTTTTTTCACCTGGCACTTTCTCCTTAGACCAGATGCACATTCAGGTTACCAGATTGACAACATCTACTTGAACGAACATGAATCTACATTCTGCCTATCTGTCTGTCAATTCCTTTCTTCATTCATTCATTCATTCATTAAGTTTATGTATCAGTCTTCATTTTTATATGTATCATTTATATAGAACAAATAATTGTAATGGTTATGTTACATGAAATAACTATTCAATTCAGTTAAGTGTACTTTATTGTTATTGTCTTGTAGAAATTAATCTCATTTGCTCTGTATTTTCACACAGTTTATCCAGATTATTTAATCTTTCATAAATAATCTCATGTGTAAATTATATAAACCAGTCTCCCTTGATATAACGATACCTTTAACATATTTCTGTGTTTGCTCAGTCGCAGCTCTATGTGCTTCCTTCAGTCGTAAACCTACACAAATACGCAGTAAAGACTGAGTAGCCTTTAGCAGACACTATAGAAGACGAAGATAGATAGTATTCATTACAAAGCTGTCCAGATAGACATCTTACAGTGTCCCTGTGTTTGTTTTTCAGCACCTCTCTGACCACATAGCAACCCATTTGGGGTTTGATTAGTGTCTTTCAGCTTTATTAAATGAATCTCAAAGTAACAAAGACAGGTTAACTGTTCTTCTAAACAGTGTCTTTCAGAAATAAATAAGAAAGGAAGAAAAAACACAGCATTGTGGCAGTGAGTTTTGCATGGATACACACCACTTAAATATTATCCAGAAGTCTAAAAATGTAGTTGGCTGATGTTTTTATTATTAATTTCTTTATTTTTGTGGTGTTGGTCACGTCTGCAGAAAAGTTTCAGAGATAGAAAAGCCTTTTCTTATTCAAAGTAATGTTTTCTTCAGAATATTTGAGAAGAATATAAATAATGTAAGTTGAAATTGTCAGCTTGTTTCTAATTTCCAGACATTTTCTCTTTCGCAGTTTTGCCCGTGTAGAAAAGTTACAAAGTAATTTGAATAATAGCGCAATTGTAATGTAATGCAAAACATAAATCAGGGAGAATGCACTGCTCAAAGGGATGGGTCACCGAAAAATGGCATTACTGTCATCATTTATTTCCCCTCATGTTGCTCCAGCCTGTATGACTTTCATTCATTTGTGAAACACGCACGCACACACACACACACACACACACACACACACACGCACACACACACACACACACACACACACACACGCACACACACACACACAATAATTTTATGCAGAATATCAGGGACAGAGTCAGTCACCATTCACTTTTACTGCAGTTTTTCCCTATTCAATTAAAGTGAATAATGACGGAGTCTATTTGTCTGTCAATTTCCATCTCTATCTATTTATCTGCATAGTAAAAAGAGATTAGTTACTCTACTTAAAAAAGTAAGTAGACCCATTGTGATTTAGAACTGTTAAGCTGACTTAAATGTTATAATTGTGCACATAATTAATTTATTTAGTCATTTTAAGGCAACAGTTTTTTTTTAAATAAAATCTCTAATTGCAGCTAATATTTCTATCTACCCTATCTGTTGAAATATTATGAGAGTGAAGTCTTTTATTCTCATAATATTTCGAGTTTATTCTCATAAATATATTTTGACATTACTCTTGTAATATTTAGACTTTATTCTCAAAATATTACGACTTTAATCTTGTAAATTAAAATTTGTTTTCTAACATGAGCCAAAAATTAGGCCTGTCACGTTATCTATATTTTGTTGTACGATATAGTACCATTTTATGCCACTCATTATATAATGCCAGAATGACAATATAATGTCATCACAATGTAAGTACACTCTTCCAAAGAACACATCATATTTTATTCTTAAGAAGCATATAGTCATTTCAACAATTTAATAGTCAGGCATTGGAATGAGATTATGAAAATTTGCATCCTAAACAAATAAATAATAATGTTAACAAAGGAGTGCAAGGTAAAAAGTAACAGAGGCTGTGATATCTGCTACCAGATCTATTTTCAGTTGTTAGACACCCACACACCTTCAATAGAGATAGAGATGTTGTGCAAACAGCTAAAATTTTGCTAGGATTGTTTTTTATGTATGGGTAATATACACTCACTGGCCACTTTATTAGGTACACCTTACTAGTACCAGGTTTGGCACCCCTTTGCCTCCAGAACTGCCTTAATCCTTCGTGGCATAGATTCAACAAGGTACTGGAAATATTCCTCAGAGATTTTGGTCCATATTGGCATGATAGCATCATATTGTTGCTGCAGATTTGTTGGCTGCACATCCATGATGTGAATCTCCCGTTCCACCACATCCCAAAGGTGCTCATTGGATTGAGAACTGGTGTCTGTGGAGGCCAGTTGAGTACAGTGAACTCATTATCATGTTCAAAAAACCAGTCTGAGATGATTTGTGCTTTATGATATGGCACGTTATCCTGCTGGAAGTAGCCATCAGAAGATGAGTACACTGTGGTCATAAAGGGATGGACATGGTCAGCAACAATACTCAGGTAGGCTGTGGTGTTGACACGATGCTCAACTAGTACTAATGGGCCCAAAGTGTGGCAAGAAAATATTGCCGCCACAGAACTGCCGCTCACTGGATATTTTTTCTTTTTTTTTGGACCATTCTCTGTAAACCCTAGAGATGGTTGTGCATGAAAATCCCAGTAGGTCAGCAGTTTCTGAAATATTCAGACCAGCCTGTCTGGCACCAACAACCAAGCCACATTCAAAGTCACTTGAATCACCTTTCTTTTCCTTTCTGATGCTTGGTTTGGACTACAGCAGATCGCCTTGACCATGTCTACATGTCTAAATTCATTGAGTTGCTGTCATGTGATTGGCTGATTAGAAATTTGTGTTAAAGAGTAGTTGGACAGGTGTACCTACTAAAGTGGCCCGTGAGTGTATATTGCATCACCAAAAATTATTGAGGACATGTCCATGTCTTGTGACAGGCCTTATCTGTCATAAGAAACAGATTTGCTAAAGTATAAAAACAAATTATTTTTACAAAACATATTGTCCTTAAATCATTTGAACCCTGATGATTGCTGCTTGCAGATTTATTTATTTAGTATGTCTGTCTGCAACACAAAAGGAGATTTTGCACAGAATATTAGGAACTGTGAGCTCTGTCACTATTCACTTCTACTGCATTTCAACCCCCTTTCACAATGAAAGTGAATAATAACTGAGCCAGTCTAGCATCATCTTTCAAGCTCCACAGAAGATCAGAATAAAAGTCGACGCAAGAATTAAATTAAAATTTTTGTTGAAGGATTCATTTAATGTAAAATCTAATATTTATCATATTAGATGTATAACCGACAGAATAATTAACAAGCTGACAAAATCTCTGAACTGTATTGTAGGGGAAGCTGACTGCTTTCTCAGAAGTGTGTATTTTGTGTTGTATAATATCAGTTCCTGCTGCTAATACACAGCAAAATCAATTATCCACATGATTGGAAGTCTTTTCTTAGCCTCAGGTGCTGCAGGAGCTTCAGTAAAGACAAGCAAAGAATAGTGTTGTGTTCTCACAGGTTTATCCTGCAGTGAATGAATCCTGTTTATTCATGAGATCTATCTATCTATCTATCT
>NC_079445.1:38024661-38059661 GCF_903798145.1 Danio aesculapii | reverse complement strand
AATTTTGGCTCAATATAAATAAATAAATAAATAAATATAAAAAAAAAATATATATATATATATATATACACACATATACACACACACAGAGCGCAGCATAATTGAGTACACCCCAAGTTGAAAACGGATATTTTTATCCATTTCTCAGTGAATATAGGCAATGAATTTTAGTGCATTTAAACAAAACAGATTTATTAAACAGATATATTTATTCAAATAATATTTTAGTCACCAAACATATTATAACTAAAATTTTCCTTTTTTTTTTTTTTTGCTTCTGTTGATTATTTTCTTCTTTGTTAAACTTGTATTTAATATTTTTCTATAACATATAAATTTGGCTGTACTAGATTTCGGACCGTTATCATAAGTTATGTTGTTAGATAAGCTCAAGATTTGGCTACAGTACTGACTAATCTAATGTATATGCACAAATATAATATTGTATAGCTTCCTATTAAAAACATAAATTTAAAAGAGAGGTTTGTGAGGTGTGTACTAGTATACACTGCTTGTATGTATATATATATATATATATATATATATATATATATATATATATATATATATATATACAAACACACACACAGTTGAAGTCAAAATTATTAGCCCCCCTTTGAATATTTGTTTTTATATTTCCCAAATGATGTTTATCGGAGCAAGGAAATTTTCACAGTATGTCTGATAATATTTTTATTTTTTCTTCCGGAGAGTCTTATTTGTTTTATTTCGGCTAGAATGAAGATCAAAAACTAATCCTAATGAGTACTGTGAACTTAATATATTTGAGTAAATTAAGCAATTTGAGCACAGTAAAGCCCAATAAATGACGAGAACTCAAACCAACTGATTAATGTAAAACTCAATAAGTTAAGGCAACTCAAACTGTTTGAGGAAACTGATTGCAACAAACCATTTGAGTCAAACTAATCTATATGAGTACTGTGAACTTACTCCATGTAAGTTGAAGTAATGAGGTATTTAATTAACTCATTACCTTCAACACTGAGTTCAAAACTCTTTTCAAATGAGCAGAATTAACTTTCAGTAAATTTTGAGTTAACTAAACTCATTTCATTTGATAAAGTTGACTGTTGGGTTTTACCGTGTAAGAAACATCGTTATCACAGTACTCAAAAACAATATCGCATATTTCTCTAGTATCATGCAAGCACTACTTTGCATACACGTTGCTAGACATCAAAATGTCAGACGGCCAATAGCAGTAGATGTAATGTTCACATGGTGAGCCACGCGCACAGATGTAACATCACATGGATCTCCAGTGAATGTCCATGCAAACACACACACATGCTCTGTCATGCAAGCAGAGCTCAGGCTGAAGGACAGGTGTTTGGTCAGAGGGTGATTCAGCACAGCTCACAGTGTGGATCGATCCTGCTGACCCTCTGCTTTCCTGAATCCTGCCGAGAGACGGCTCTGATTCCTCCCTAATGAAAGTACAGTTCAATAGTGCCAGGGCTCTGACGGACTCCTGTCTTCAAACCTGATTCATGTAAAGCACTTACCGAGAACAGACTTAAACTCGATAAACGATGCTCTTTTGACCTTCCTATTCATCAAAGAGTCATTAAAACAATACATTTTCTTGAGCAGCGCATCAGCTTATTAGAATCATTTCTGAATTATCATGTCAATCTGGCTAATTCATATTAATTTGTGCAATCTCATTTGTACATTTTAGTATGATTTGCTTATACCCCAGTGAGGAGTAGGGTTAGGGCTGGGGTTTGGGACACGCCTCCTTTTAAAAATTGTATGTTTTATATAAATGACATGGTATGAGTTCCTATGTATTAGCCACTTTTCAGACAATATGTAATAGTGTTGTCAAAAATATTGATATATTGCTAAATTTCTGGAGTGAAATATTGAAAATAATTCAATCTTGCTTTTGGTTAGTATCGATACTGGCTTTGCTCTTTCACACTTTTTCTTCTCGCCAGTAGCAAGATAATTAATAATAATATTAGGATTTTAACACTTTTGTTTTGATCAGAAAATAAGATGAGATTACATTAACTAGTTTTTTTTTATGTTATTTATTGGCTTTTGGACTGACATACCTGGCCACTTTGTTAGGTACACCTTACTAGTACCGGGTTGGACCCCCTTTTGCCTTCAGAACTGCCTTAATTCTTCATGGCATAGATTCAACAAGGTACTGGAAATATTCCCAAATAACAAGGTCCATATTGACATGATAGCATCACGCAGTTGCTGCAGATTTGTCAGCTGCACATCCATGATGCGAATCTTCGTTCCACCACATCCCAAAGGTGCTCAATTGGATTGCGTACTGGTGACTGTGGAGGCCATTTGAGTACAGTGAACTCATTGTCATGCTCAAGAAACCAGTCTGAGATGATTTGCGCTTTGACATAGCGTGGTATCCTGCTGGAAGTAGCCATCAGAAGATGGGTACACTGTAGTCATAATGGGATGGACATGGTCAGCAGCAATACTTAGGTAGGCTGTGGCATTGACATGATGCTCAATTGGTACTAAAGGGCCCAAAGTGTGCCATAAGAATATCTCCCACACTATTACACCACCAGTCTAAACCGTTGATACAAAGCAGGATGGATCCATGTTTTCGTGTTGTTGATACCAAATTTTGACCCTACCATCCGAATGTTGCAGCAGAAATCGAGACTCATCAGACCAGGCAACTTTTTTCCTATCCTCTATTGTCCAATTTTGCTGAGCCTGTGTGAATTGTAGCCTCAGTTTCCTCTGTTCTTTGCTGACAGGAGTGGCACCCAGTGTAGTCTTCTGCTGCTGTAGCCCATCCGCCTTAAAGATGGACGTGTTGTGCGTTCAGAGATACTCTTCTGCAGACCTCGGTTGAGTTACTGTTGCCTTTCTATCAACTCAAACCAGTCTGGCCATTCTCCTCTGACCTCTGGCATCAACAAGGCATTTGCATCCACAAAACTGCTGCTCACTAGATATTTTCATATATATTCACTGGGTATTCTCTGTATACCCTAGATGGTTGTGTGTGAAATTCTCAGTAGAGCAGCAGGTTTCTGGAATATTCAGACCAGCCCGTCTGGCACCAACAACAATGTCATGTTCAAAGTCACTTGAATCACCTTTCTTCCTCATTCTAATGCTCGGTTTGAACTGCAGCAGATCGTCTTGACCATGTCTACATGCCTAAATGCAGTTGTTGTCATGTGATTGGCTGATTAAACATCCGCGTTAACAGACAGTTGGACAGGTGTATCTAATAAACTGACCAGGGAGTGTATGTTTTAGTTATTTTTTCCCTTTTTTACTTCAGTTGCATACTTTTAATGCTGCTGTATTTGTTCTCCATGGTATCGAAAATAAGATCAAATATCAATATTTCCAAGGTATCTTATCAAAGTTGGAAAATCCAGTATCATGACAACAATAATATGTAAAATAGTTATCTTTAACTGTAGTTCTATAGTTATGATTGGGTCGAGACAAACACAGGTAATGAATTGCAATTAAAAATTATTCTCTAGAGATTTTACTATCTTACTGTTTTTGTTGAGTTTCAGATCAAATACATACAAACCTTTGAACAGTACTATATGTTATTATGCAACTTATTTCTGTGATGCAAAACATCATTCATTCTGCCTCTAATGTCACAAGATCTTTCAGAAAGCATTGTAATATGCTGCTTTTCTGCTCAAACATTACATAATATTATATAAGTTTTTTTTCAACATATTTCTAAAAAATAGTTTTAATAACTCATCTCTAATAACTGATTTATTTTATCTTTGCCATGATGACAGTAAATAATATTTGACTAGATATTTTTCAAGACACTTCTATACAGCTTAAAGTGACATTTAAAGACTTAACTAGATTAATTAGGTTAACTAGGCAGGTTAGGGTAATTAGGCAAGTTATTGTATAACGAGGGTTTGTTCTGTAGAGTATCGAAAAAAAGTTAGCTTAAAGGGGCTAATAATATTGACCTTAAAATGGATTAAAAAAATTCAAAACTGCTTTTATTCTAGCTGAAATAAAACAAATAACACTTTTTTTCCAGAAGAAAGAAATTATCAGACATACTGTGAAAATGTCCTTGCTCTGTTAAACATCATTTGGGAAATATTTAAAAAAGAAAAATAAATTCAAAGGGGAGCTAATAATTCTGACTTCAACTGTATACTGTAAGTGTATATTAGAGAGAGAGAGAGAGAGAGATATTGTGATTTATTTATTGCTATGTTTGTTTGCTGAATAAAAAGTTAAACATTTAACTAGCAATTTTATAAGCAATATTTAGCAAGCATTTAATAAGCAATAAAATACAATAAAATCAATAAATAGCAAACATTTAATAAACAATATTTATTTTAAATCTGCAGTGCTCAGCTTAAATGAGTACACCCCATTTTGAAAAACATATTTTATCCATTTCTCAGTGATAATAGGTCATGTATTTTGGTGCATTTGCATAAAATAATATTTTAGTTGCCGAACATCTTTAGGAATAGAAAGATAATACATTTAAATTCATGTAAAAAATTGCAACATTGCAAAATTTCAACAAAATTTTCGATATGCTAAATTGTGTTCTGCTGCCACATTGGAGCAGTTGATGTCTAATGATTCTATGTATGCTGTATATATTTCATGTAATTATTTATATTTCTATAGTTAAACCAACATTTTCCATATGCTTTTGTTTCTCTTGATTTTTGCTCTTTTTTATTTTTATTTAATCTTTTCCCCTAACATATAAATTTAGACTTCTAATTTTTGGACCATTATCATAAATTATTTTGTTAGATTTGGCTTAAGTACTGACTATATTAATGTATGTGCACATCTATAATGTTGTAAAGCTTCCATATTTAAATGTGAGATTTGTGATGGGTGTATATATGCTGAGCTCAGTAAATATTTTGTCACATTAAATGTCATTGTTTGCCAAATTAGAGTACTGGTTACTGTGAGGTTTTGAGAGATTTTTGATATATTGCTATGCAGTTGCTAGGGTGTCTGGATTGATTTCTAGGTGATTACCCTCAGGAACACACGATTCTAGTGTTGGATATGGCTCACATTTCTCTGCACTTTTATGACCTGCCAAAAAAGCATAACTCCAGTATAAATAATGGCAGACCTCTCATCAACAAGACAACTAATTTGAGGTATCATTCATGTCAGTGCAGGATGAGTTGTGCACACGAGTTTAATGCTCGCAACTGTTCAAATCCCCAAGCTTTGGAGCAACAGTAATGAAAGATATAGATCTTGATTTTTAAATGGCCTGGCATGTTTCATTGCGGTCTAATCGGATCCCTCTTATGTAATAATATGTTAGAAAAAAAATAATCTTATTTGGATGTACTGTACTAAAGAAATCTCTGCTGCTATATCCAATCTGTTTAATTCTTTAAGATGCTCTGGTGCCTTTCTGTGGATTCTGCTTATGATCACAGCCCTGATTTCTGATACACAAAGCAGACAGCATGAGATTATGTAAGAGATTGTCTTATGTAAATCTTATATTGACAGTGATGAGCTAATTCAATTTGCTAGACTGTAGATGGCTCTGTTTGGCTGGAACATACGCACAAATCAAAGCATTTTGACTTAAAAAGTCAGACCTGAAAAGTTAAATGACTAAGATTTTAATATTTCAATATTAAAATGAATCCCTGGGAATGTAATTAACATCTGTCAGCAGTTTTCAACTAAAATGCACCATTATGATTACATTGCTCTTCATTAAGCAGCTAAAGTGACCTCTTGTATGTTTTTACTGCATTCATTCACTGATGCATCACAGTTTTGGCCCGTTTCCACTGAGTGGTACAGCATGATACGGTACAGGTTACCTTTATCAGGCTTGCGTTTGGTAATGGTACCAATGGCATTGTGTACAAAAGAAAGTTTCAGTCGATGTCATTCTCACTTGAGGAAATCTCACTCAAAGTAAAGCTGTACGGGTCGTTCACATATCATATGAGAAGCCCTTCTCACAAAACAGATGCTTTATACACATACAGTAAATACTTGTGTATAAGTGTTCATTACTAACCTTTCTATGAACATAATTTGATTATAACTGCAGATCAATGATGTGCGAAATAGCCTACTTTAAAGTCTGCAATTATATTAAATAAATAAATGCAACATATATGAACACATACAGACCCTTACAGTCTCTGATATGTTACCAATGACAGAAAAACTACACACAGCATACATTTAGTCCTTATTTGGGTTCAAAAACAACATGCAACATATAGCCCACATCTGTCTCTTTAATGTTCATCAACACATGTAACCTCTGTTAGAAAGTCATTCCGAGTTCATAATAGTGCAAAAGGCGATGATAATAGTTAAACATGGCAGTTTGTTCATGTTTTAGGTTGCTATTGTTTGGTCGGGGTTCTCCTTTGTTTTTTCGCACTTCATGATGTCAGAAGCACTTCATTCATTCATTTTCTTTTCGGCTTAGTCCCTATTAATCTGGGGTCACTACAGGCGAATGTACCGACAACTTATCCATCATGTGTTTTACGCAGTGGATGCCCTTCCAGCTGCAAAACATCACTGGGAAAACTTCAATAATCATTTGCACATTATTATCATCAGCTTAAGAAGTTTGTAATTTCAAATATAGACACAGTGAGCACAAGCGAGAAAGCGAAACCGCTCGCACTTTAGACAAATACAGGGCACAGGGTAAACTCTGCTCTTCTTCTTGGCTCTGTGGCTGTTCATCAAGATGACGACAAGGTTTTTTTGAGCTCGAGTCGACCATGTATCATTATTATATGTATTTATTATTACGGTGTAATGTCTCGGCTGTGCATTTAAACATGGCGGTTCTTTTGTTTTCATTCTGACTTGTCCACGAGCGAGTGACATATCTCTGTAAACCAGTAGCGTTCAGCTGCGTATCTTGCTTCACCTTTTGGTACCCTTTTATTGTGCTAGGTACCCTTCCGAAAGGGTACCCAAAAAGTGGTACAGTACGGTTCACTTTTAGGTATCAAAGCCGTATTTGATCTATAGCTGATTAACCATGTGGGTGGATGATAACCTTTTAGGCTTCTGAGCTTACTAGTAGGTACAATTGAGTGACAACATTCAAATCGGCTGTGAGCTGCACATGCTTACTCAAAAAGCAAAGCCCAACATGCCAATGGAATATTTCTATATAGCATGCTTGTTCCTTCTGCTTGCAATAGTGCTACAGTGGTGTCATGGCATAAAATAACACTTCTTGTTTACTGTAAATATAATTTTAATGTTAATAAAATGTAATTAGTATTTTTTTGTTTTTTTTTTAAATCAGTATAATTAAAATTATTGAGCTAAATATAAAGAGTGTTATGAAATCAAGTCTAATAAAATAAATAAAAATGATTACAAAACATTTTCGATTTCTGTTTACAAGCAGGTACATTCAGAATTTTCAGTTTCAGTCCCGAATTTTCATTTTGGTGTTTCAAGTCAAGCCGAGCTTTATTGTCATTCCGCTACATGTGTGGACATACAGAGGAACATAATGTCATGTCTCGCAGGACAACGGTGCTACATAGATTAATCATAAATACAAACACAACACTGGACATAATAAAAAAAACTGTCTATAACTAACATATACTATAAGATAAGGCTATACAAGTACTTTTACCTGAGACTGAACAATGTTTTGCAGTATATTGTGCAAGAGCCATATTAAAGGTGAATATTGTACAAGAGAGTTATTTAAGGTTTAATATTGTGTAAGAGGTATTTAAGGTTGAAGCAAGCAGTGCAACATGATTGTGGTACATTTCTAGTAAACATCGCTTTCCTTATTGAGTCCTTGTAAGATGATGTAATGCATTAATGTACAGTATTTAGCCTAAAATCTCCTTTCTGTAGCTATTCTTAGATCAATCCCTGTTTAGACAGACATGCAGATATTTGCTATTCCAACTGTTTTCTTTATTGCCTGTTTGGCTCTATGCATTGTTTTACGGTTTGTGCCTTTTAGTGCTCGATTTAGCATTGCATGTGGATGTGGAAAATGAGAAACAGCAGGTTGGAAAGAGAGAGCATTCATTTCAAACCGCTTGACTTATAATGCCATTCTTATAATAATGCAAATGCATGTCGTTCTGTAGACTATACTTAATGGCTACATAAAAATGCATCAGCTTTTTCTTTGAAAATCCTGCATGCAAATCCTTCACAGCGTTGAATCCTTAAACGTTGGTAGAGAAAATGGGTGAATTTTTCTTGGCTATTGATATGAAAATGGCCGAGAAGCTGCAACACCGTCTGTGAAGCTTTTTCTCATTCGAATGCTGTTAGTATTTGTAGTCAGTCTTGATAAGTTCCTTCATATGAATCAATCTGCAGTCAAATTTAAAACCTTGCTTCATAATCCATGCGATCAATTCTAATAAACCTACTTAATTGTGATAAATCCTGCTTGCACGCATTAAACATACAAACACTCATACTTCTTTCTCTCTCGATCCGCCTGCTTGATGTGGGATTGATTAGTTACGTGGCCCGTGTGTTTTTCCCATTGGGTGTTGAACTGCAGAGTTTTATGTAAAGCACTGCAAAGGCCTCACACCCACAATCTCTTCAGCTCAATCTTTTAAGAGCTCCGCACCTCTCTCTGACCTTCACTACAGGGTTTAAATGACTATAAAGTGATATGCTAACACTCTGACATCTCTCTTGTTTTCATTTCTCCACCTCTGTTTTGATTTGCTCGGCCGTGTGCAGTGGTTTGTGAATAGGGATCGTAGCTTGGCTTGTTTTTTGTAACCAGAGGAAAGATACTTTTAGAAACCAATCATTAATGGTGATAATATGCCATTACATTATTTTGCCTTTATTTTGAGGTGTCCTTGTTACTTACAATGTAAGGTGTGCAAAATGCTTATAAACACAAACCAAGTTGATATTTCTGTGTGGAGTTTGCATGTGCTCCCTGTGTTGGCATGGGTTTCCTTCGGGTGCTCCGGTTTCTCCCACAGTCCAAAGACATGCGCTATAGATGAATTGAATAAGCTAAATCGACTGTAGTGTATGTGTGTTAATGCAAGAGTGTAAGGGTGTTTCCCAAAGTTGAGTTGTGGCTAGAAGGGCGTCCGCTATGCTGGATAAGTTGCCAGTTCATTCCGCTGTGGCGACCCCAGAATAATAAAGAGACTGAGCCGAAAAGAAAATGAATTAATGAATGAATAATAATAATAATAATAATAATAAACTAGGCATACTTGAGCTTTCTGTCCTGCTTATGGTTGCATCTTGTAGCACCTTGAATTAATGAATGTATATAGGGCTTTTTCAGCCCTGCATACTTATTTTACTTATTGCCATTCACCCAAAGCGCTTTAAAATCAGGCCCACCTGCAGCATTTTAGTTTCAATTTTCATGCCTGCACCTGTTTGACGGAAATATCGAAAGATGTATTAACTGGGAGCTCAAATCAGATGCACCGAGAGGAACACTGATATGCAATTAGCTAATTTGTGTCCTGTGGATTAACTAAATAATGCTAGCAAACATTTTTGTTGTTCACAGCAGCACAGTTATCTTGATGTCTTGAATATTATTTTACAAATCATCTCACATGGCCTTGGATCCTATCAAGTCCAAGGCATTTTCAATCATTTACTACTTGTTTAGTAACTGTGTGTGAGTTTTAATGTTGTTAACTGGCAATGTGGATGGTTAGATTGCTGAAATGTTCAAACCATATACTTTCTATGCAGACTGACCTTTTTTTTCAATAGCCTTACATTTGAAAAGATTCTGCAGGATTAGGACCGGCATATACTGTTCAATTACATGGACTTGAGTTATCTTAACCCTGTAACTTAAGTCTTTTCTGTCATTACTTGAGATTGACTGAAGGACTGAGATTTTTAGAATTGCAAATCAAAGATCATCCCATGTCCATTAAAGAGCCCCTATTTTGCATTATAAAAGGTCATATTTTGGTTTTGGGGGTCTCCAACAACAGTCTGATAAGCATGCGAGGTCAAAAAACACGTTCATTGTCTTATAATTGATTTTTACCTAATTATTCCAGCGACTCCCGTATAATTTGTTCAGCAATTCATTTGTTCCCAAACCCCTCTTCCCTTTGTGTGAGGCTAATCTGCGTTGATTGGTCCAATGACCCAGTCTGTTGTGATTGGTGGACTACGTTCAGCATAAGACGTAGAGAAACGCCCAGCATGGTTAAGTAGTCGGAGCACAGAGTATATGCGTGAGCCCAATGCAGGAATGCGTTAAAGCAATACAGTTAAACACCAGCATATTATTCTACTCTTAACCCTAACCCCAAGTAATAACAACGACACACATGTAGTATTAATACACACAGTGGCAAAAGTTGAACTATTTTGAAAATTGACCGCGTCACTCGTGCGAGGAACAGCTGATGGTGACCAACGACAAACAGCAGGTGATCATGAGCACAAAAGGCATTTAAATCGGTAAAGGACGCATGTGTCATGTTTTCAATGTGATTTTGGACGTGATATGTGAAATAGCCCCATAAATAATTAACCTGAGAGATACACCACAAGCACTGAGCTATAACAGATATGTGATTACAAGCCGCACGGAGCGATTACAAGTTACAACACACAATTATACATATTTTGCAAACTACAGAAAACAAGGCAGCCATTCACACTTCAGGTTGTGTGGGAAGGAGAAACACGTACAGGATCTGGAGGAAGAAGAAACTGGTCCATACAAAATGTGTAACATTTACTGACAAAGTCCCATACATTAGTCATGGTCAGTCCCATGAGCCCTCGCACTGCACTAGTGTTTGAAGGGAAAGGCGCGTTCACGTTTTACTGGATCCAGCAGTTCATATTTGGTATTGTTTCGTGTCAATGTCAATACGAACAGGCAAAATATCTGGACGAATCATTTAAACGACTCTGAGTCAAATCTTTTATTTAAAAAATCTATATTTTTAAACAAGGTGCATTTTCAAATTTAAACCTCAGCTGGATGTTTTCATTTACTTAGAGCTGTGTCACACACTGCATGGAAGGTCATTTTCAAAAACCCATAATAGGGGCTCTTTAACAAGAGAGATTGCGTCTGTGGTTTTCATGCTTTCCAATGCTTACAAAATATGACAGTATTGTTATTTAAAAATTTGGGAGGCCTCTTTATTTAACCTGCAGTGTTTCCGCTACGATTTTTTCCAGCTGTGGTGGCAGACTCTGTTGGGCCTTTTACACAGATCTACGAACTACCTGTGGTGTTATTTCAATGACAAATGTCCTGAGCGCAGTATTACAAGTCAAGATCGCATTTATGTAATACGAGCATGCGAATCCCTTTGCTTGTGCGCCGATTTCCTCTGTTTGTGCACAAAACTTCTTGCATGCCTTCACATACAGTATACGCTACTTCAGTGCAGATTTTCTTGTGCGCTCTCAAATAAACACTGCTGAAGTGCGATTTACTGCAGTTATGTAACAAGTATGTCTCCAACATTTATTAGATTTGTTAGGAATATTTATGAATGTCTCCAATAGACTTGGAGTGGCATTAATGCGTCCTGAAATAAAACGGCTATAAACTCCAGCGAGATAGTCATTGTATGCAGAGCCATAGACCTTTATCTATAGAGTATAATTATGGAAACGTGTTCATCTTAACTGAAAGCTACTGTACATCGTGTTTGCTGGTCTCACGCATCACGCACCTGTCAGTCAGTCAGTCAGCATGTCACCTTAAAGGGATAAACAAATAATGCACAGCACTACTACAATATCCGGAAAGTTCACGCTGTTATAATTTACTTATCTCTTAATATGTTTTGGTGCTATTATAACCCACTACATAAAAAAAACAAAACAATGACTGAATGTTTTGAATGAGAAGCTGTAATGTAGCCGTAGAGAGATGAATTTTGGTGTGGCGCCCCACCATGGAAGAATGAATGTAGCGGAAACCATGACCTGTAAAGCCAAAGACCTCATATTCAAGCTGAGGAGCCAATTAGAATTGAATGGAACTTTGTGCTACTGTGGCAGAAATCTGCCATTCCTCTAAATTTGGCCAGTCTGACTAAGTCGCAGTTTGCACAGATCATTTGCTTTAAAATGGGAATTCAGTTGCAATTTTTCTTGGGCTTTCTTCATGAGCACACACTGCATTACCTCTGCTTCGTTCATTATGCTAAAAGCACACCTCACAAATGACTACACTCACACAACGTCCATCTCGCTTCAGCGCAGCATATAAAAAGCAGAAAGGCACAGATGGCACAGCATTTTGTGAGCGTTGCACAAGCATTGAGTGAACGCTGCACCTGTTTATATTTAGCTTCAGTGTGGAGCACTGGGGGGACGTAGAATCAAAAAGAAAAGGCATCTGTCTCGCATGGCGAAATCTTTCCTTTCTTCAGCCTCTCCCCAGAATTCATCCTGACCCGCTCCAGCAGTCAAGCAGAGCTATGCACATACATTTTGTCAGAATTTTGTTAAGCAGTGCTGTTTACTTGGCACAAAACGCTTTGTTTCTCTACCCACCAGTTTGGTTTTGGAGAATTATTTAGGAACATATGTGAATTTACAAGTTACAAGAGATATCTAATAGGACATCATATAGGGACCAAAGTATTATTGAATTGGGATCTTTGTCTTTTTTTAATAAGCAACCACCCAAAACCTTAACAACTGCACAAGTCCGATATTAGCTTAAAATCAGTCAGAACAGCTATGTGCATAGTAAAGCCTTGACAAACCACAATATTTTTGTAGGATGGCTACTTTTTAAGGCTAGTTTACATTAGTGAGCAATATCTGATGCAGGTTGTGGCAGTTTATGCATGCTTATACTGTATCTGCACCAAATATGTACGAGCAGTAGCATCAGTGTAGACTGAACAGAATCCTGTGGGGTGAAATGCTTGTTTATCAACCAGAGTCAAAAACAAAACAAAGCAAACAATCCAACACTGGCATACCTGCAGAGCCCTATGCCAGGCAAAGTGAAAGTCTGACAATAAAATCGAGAAAAGACAGAGAGGACGTCAAACTGAAATGCATTCTGTTTTATATATAGAACTAGGAGAACCTTTGTAGTTTATTCCTGTACTCATGAGACTAATTAAATGTAGCCAAGAACTTTGTAATATACAGTATTTGCATATGGGGTATTATCATGGTTCTTCAGGACAGTAGACATTAAGTGCCCTATGCATCACCATATGGGGCATAAGAATACGACGTGCGTTTTGGATTTTTTCTCCATTTTTTGACCACACTTCATTATTATTGTTCATTTATTCATTTGCTGAAAATTAGTTTTGAAAGAATTCTTTGCGCTTAACAAACAAAATAAAATTTGTAGGCTAATGAATGTCTTTAGTGGAGTGGACTCCACGAAATTAAAGGAGTAAAAAGTAAAGTAAAGAGAAAGTAAAGAAGCTGAATGGAGGAGGATCATTCTTTATCCATGCTCTGCAGATGGTCTGTTTTACTGTTTTCTCGCTAGTGAAGTGTTCAGTTTTTCCACATACAAAGTCTGCCATGTAAATAGTAAATGCGTCATGGCGTGATGCAACTGACTCTTAAAGGGAATGGGAGATGAGACTCTGTTTGGTTTAATGCACATTATGCTCCAAACACACCCATAACTTATTAAGAGAAAAAGTACAACCCTGTTAGACCATGCACCGAGACGCAAAGCATATTTTTCCATCCTAAAAATAGCAAAGATGGATTTGGACACACACTTGATGCTTTTGTGCCCTGCACTTTAGACTTTGCACCTAGATCGTTAAAATAGAGCACTAAATGTTTTTAAATTATCTGTAGGCTCATGGCTGGTAAACCTAATAACATTCAGTAGATGGTTTATTGTATTATTGGCTCTCTACTGTAAGTTTCTACAGTCTCCATCAATGCAATTGAGTTGAACTTCATACTGTACAATCACTCTCTAAAATTCTTTTGGATACCGCTCTCTGGGATTTATAAAGTCAGGTTATGCAAAGTCAGTTTTTACAGAATATATTTGGGAGAATTATGTTAGAAATAAAAAGCCAAATGTTTTAAATTGTCTTATATTTACTCAATTTATTTCATAAAAATTATTTGTAATATAAATGCACAGGGGCCACCTTTATTCAGTGGAATCAGCCATCATTCTAAGCTTGGGTGTCTTACTGGACTTATCAGAAGGTACATAATTGTGTGTGTTAAACACATTGACTTTAAAGAGAGTCAGCAAGGCCTTTGAGAAAAGGTCACTGTCTTGGCCACAACCCAATTACACTTACTTGCTCAGCTTGACCAAATCCCTTTTGAATTACAATAGTAGTGTGACAAAGATAGAGAGAGGAAGAGAGAATGTCAGTGAGAATGAGTGATGTGATAAATTGCATGTAATCTGACTATTGACACTTTCACGTTGTATTCAGTTTTTTCCCCTTTATATCTCAATTCTTTTAAGATACTTATTTCATGTTTGCTTTCTATTTTCAGAAGAAAGAATGGCTGTGTTTGACATGCCAAACCCAGAGAGCAATGTCAGGGAGCTTAGGGGATATTACTCCTCCTGTGCCACCATCCATTGGATCTCCCCGATTACCAGGCCCAGCCAATCAACAGCAGCAGCAGCGAGGGTCCAGTCAGCAAGCTTCACCGAGACCAACTGGCCCTCAGCAGCAAAAGCCAGCTGGAGCCCAAGTAAGTGTTCCTTTCTCTCCAGTAAAACAAGGGGCACCACAATCCAAGGGCCCCTCTCATCAATTACCTGCAACTAAGACTGACACAAAAAAACAAGATCAAGGAAATAACAAGAAACAAGTTATGTCCAAAACAGAAAAAGATGGGGACATCAAAGCATCTTCTAAAAAGGGAACATCGGATAAAAAAGATGAGAAGAAAAGTAGTGGCATACAGAAATCTAAACAAGATGACGTGAGTGGTCCTCCATGTCCTCATCACCACTGTCTTTGTCCTTCATAACAGATCACTTCAACATTCTTTGATGGGAATGTTATGTGTCAAATAAATTCACCAATTTCATCTGTATTCAAAACCAGTTTAAAATTAACTGTTGTTGGAACTTGTCACCATTTTTGCTGATACTGCCAGGTCACTAATCTAGCCCCATGTAATATATCTAATATTTTCAGAATTCTTATTTGAATTACAATGTATATAATAATATTTGCATGCCATTTGTATGTGATTAAACTAGTATAATTAAGAGGATTTAAATTCACTTTTAACCTCATCCCCTCCAGGTTTTGCATGCTTATCTAATGTGAGCCATTTGCATGTTTTGTATGTTGTGCTTGATCAATTTAAAATGTTTAAATGTTCATTGATTATAGAAATATTTTTTACATAATGATCTGTGTCTTAATGTATTATCCTCTGTATTTACAGGATTCCAACAAGTCTAGTACACAGAGTCTGAGTGATACAGGCTACTCCTCAGATGGCATATCCAGCTCCCAGAGTGAGATTACTGGCTTGATCCAAGAAGACTCTATCAAGCTCAATGAGAGGGGGATCACTGACCAACGCAGTCCTCCAAGTCCATCTGAACTAACAAAACTGGAAAGTTCAATGCGACCTCTGTTGGAGTCACATACAGGCACCGTCCAAGGACAGCACCGTGATGGAAGGGACAATGCAGATCAGCAGAGGCCTCGATCTTTGTCCATAACACAAGATCAAGAATTTGAGTCTGATGAGGAGGCATCAGATGATCTGAGCTGTAAATTAAGACATGATTATGTGGAAGACAGCAGTGAAAGTGGACTTTCTCCATTGCCACCCCGGCAGAAGAAGTCACAGAAAGAGCTAACTGATGAGGAGTTTATGAGGAGACAGATTCTGGAGATGAGTGCAGATGAGGAAGATACAGCAGATACTGAGGGTCATGTAAAGTCAAAAAGGAGCCATAAACACAGTGGAGATCTAGGAAAAGACAGGCGTCGCTTGACACAGCAATCTAGCAGTTTTGAAGAAGACTCAAAAAGTGCTGATAACTACAAATCTGCTGAAGCTGATGACATGTTGGCCTCTCAAGGTGGTCTGAGACGGTTTAAAACTATAGAACTGAATAACACAAACAGCTACAATCGTGACATGGAACTCAACACAGATCATGACCTTAGGGAGCCTGAGCTTGAGATGGAAAGCCTTACTGGGTCACCTGAAGAAAGATCACGGGGAGAATACTCTTCAACCCTTCCTGCAACAACACCAAGTTATACCTCTGGAACATCTCCAACTTCTGTGTCATCAATGGAAGATGACAGTGATAGTAGTCCTAGTAGACGACAAAGACTTGAGGAAGCAAAGCAGCAGAGGAAAGCAAGGCATCGATCTCATGGCCCACTACTTCCCACTATTGAGGACTCTTCAGAAGAAGATGAATTGCGAGAAGAGGAGGAACTTCTGAGAGAGCAAGAGAAGATGAGAGACTTAGAACAGCAGAGAATTCGCAGTACAGCCAGGAAAACCAAAAGAGACAAAGAGGAACTAAGGGCACAGAGACGTAGAGAGAGATCAAAGACTCCTCCTAGTAACCTTTCACCTATAGAAGATGCATCCCCAACAGAAGAGCTCAGACAAGCTGCAGAAATGGAGGAACTCCATAGATCATCCTGCTCAGAATATTCTCCTTCCATGGATTCAGAAGCTGAAGGATTTGAAATGGGATCAAAGCTGTACAAGTCTGGCAGTGAATATAATTTGCCTACATTCATGTCTTTGTACTCCCCAACAGAGAAAACATCTGCTGTCTCTCCATCCACAGCAGATAAATCGTTAAAAAGTGCTGAAGAGGTTTATGAGGAAATGATGCGAAAAGCAGAAATGATGCAAAAGCAGCAGCAACGTGCACCAGGAGGACCAGGGCAACAAAACCAGGAAAGAATGCTTCAAACTGACAGGAAACAGCATTTAGATTCTGGAAAGACTTCTTTGAGTCCGGGTACAAGTCCTACCCAGATCTCAGCACCAGTCTCATTCTCTGGAAACGATCCTTCAGGTAGAGGGGCACAAAGAATGCAGTCTACTCAGAGTCATTCACAAAGTCAAGTTCGAATGAACAATCAAACCTCTAAGGGAGGCCATAGTGGTTCCCCACAGTCTCAAATTAGGCAGCCTGCTCCAACACAGCCTCAAGGAAGACCTGGTGTTCAAGGGACTGCACAGGGTCAAGTGACTGATCCCGGAGCTTCCTCTTTAACATCCAAAATGTTCTCGTATTTCAAAGGCTCAAGTCCTTCAACATCCCCCTCTACCTCCCCCACACACAGTCCAACACGTGGCCCTGCACCTTCTACCATTTCTACAGTGGCACCCACTCAAACCTCTCAAAGCCCCCATAGATCTGGGGCACCACGTCTTGCAAGACAACAGTCCTCCCAAGATTCCCCTGTTATAGTGATTACATTGGGATCAGGGACTACCAGTCAAACCAAACCAGCCACTGTAAATTCCTCCACTTCACCTTTATCCTCACCGACAAAAGATAGCCAAAAGACAATTTATCAGACTCAACATACATCAAAGTCACCCACATCACCACAGAAATATCCAACCCACCAAACATCCCAGCATGTCTTACAAAGGGCACAGATATCAGAGCGGGTTAGTTTGGCTGCGAGTACAGCCATCTCTGCTGGTTCCCAAAGTAGTGGATCTCTTCCTGCGGGAAATATATCCTTATGTAGAATCTCAACTGTACCTGGTACCTCAAGAGTTGTAGAGCAAGGCACTATTGCTCCTGGTAGTAATATAGTGGATCTTAGAGCACCAATGAAGCCTGCCCCAATCATCATGACAGATCAGGGTATGGACCTAACATCTTTAGCTTCTGATGCAAGGCGATACTCTCTTGATTCAGAAACAGCCCCAAATCGTCATACCGCTGTGCAACCTCTTATTATGAATCTAAATTCACAGGCACAACCTCAGGTGACAACAACTACACCAACAACAGTAAGTGTCACTGTGGCAGCATCTATGTTCATATCACAGCCAAAGCAACCAGTTGTATATGGGGATCCTTTGCAAAATAGAGTTGACTTTGGCCAAGGAGTTGGATCTGCAGTCTGTTTGACACAGACCAGACCACTAATTACAGATCCATCCATTCCAAAAATTGATGCATGCCTGGAAAATTTAGGCATTCAACAGCAGCAACTTCAAAAACAGCAACAGAAGCTTCAGCAACAACAAGAGCTCCTTGAACAACAGCTCCAGCAGCATCATCAAAATGCATCTTTTGCTCGATACAACTTAGCAAATCAAGTACAGCCAATATTGTTAAAGAAGGACTTGGTTGTGAGTCAGAACACCAGTGGAGGGACACAAACAGCAGTTAGTTCCATTGCCAAAATATCCCCGCTACCTCCACCACCATTATCATGCTCTGCATCTACCACACCTACACTTGGTCATGACATATATGGTGGAGTGGCTTTGGAACTAAAGAACAAGCCTGCTGTAATAAATCTCTCCACCGGGAATCCCCAGGTAATGATGGTGCAGTTGGAAGAGAATAGCACTCAGGGAGCAACAGTAACTCAACTTGTTAAAAGAGAGGAGCCTCCTCCACCAGTTGATGTTCTAGATCTCACAGGACAGATTAAACCAGAGAATCAGTTAGCTTGCTGTGATGTTGTTTACAAGTTACCATTTGCCGGCAGTTGCTCTGGCCCTTTTGCTCAGAGGGGTAAGACGACACCATCAGAGCCACCTGCAGAGGCAACCCAAGTTCATGGGCAGCAGAGCCAACCTATAAACGATGCTTACCAAACAGCTACTATACAAGCAACTGCAGATGAATCCAAATCCTTTATGTTGCCTCCTGCAGGACGACTTCCACCATCTATGTCAGACAATAATCTAGCAGGTTCAAGTCTCCAATATTATCAGAGGACGGATCCTGGGGACCTAGCAGTGGATTTAAGCACCATGAAGCAGGCCTATGAGGCAGGATATCTTGGAATGGGTTCTCAATATGGGTCATACACAGACTTACGCCATCAAGGAGGTGATTCAGCTCCGTCATTACCTTTGAGAAGATATGGTTCAATGTCCAATATAAATGCAGAATATGGCTATCCTCCACGTGATCTTGGTGGTTTTCAAGAATCTAATCTTGCACAGTACAGTGCCACAACAGCTAGAGAAATTAGCAGAATGTGTGCTGCTCTCAATTCCATGGAGCAGTTTGGGAGTCGATACACTAGCAACCCTGAGCTTCTGCAGTATGGTGCTGGAAGAGGAGGCCCTGCAGGTAGACTTAACCTTCAACAAGGACTAGCATCTATCAGAGCCAACTTGTTGTATGGTCCTGATGGCAGACCAACAGTACATGGTCAAACACTTACAAATTTAATAAACGCTAGACAAGCTAGTCTAAGATCTTTATATCCCCCTGCTGGAAGAACAGCTGATGGCATGATATATTCTACTATCAACACCCCAATAGCCTCCACCCTACCAATCACCACCCAGCCTGCCCCAGTTCTTAATCCCATGTTAAGAGGAGCATATGGACCTTACACTTCAGGAGGTGTAACTGCTGTACCTCTGGCTAGCCTCACCAGGTTGCCTCAAGTCACCCCAAGAATGCCTCTTAATGCTCAGGCACCTTACAGATATCCTCCTCCAAATCAGTTTTCAGCAGCTGCTCCAGAAACTTTGTCAGGAAGTGTCCCACCTTCTAGTACATCACAGGAAGTTCCAGTTTATCTGGGAAAGCCTACAGCCCCTGGCAGTATGTCAACAACTGCATCACAAAAATCTGGTCAACCTGTTTCAAATATGGGCATGCAAAACATACAACCAGCACATACTAGTGTTGTACCAGTCCAATCAGTTGTCAATGCTCCCATAACGCATATGCCAGTAGACGGTACTACAATGCAACTCCAATCACAGCCCCAAACTCAACCACAGTCATTGGTCAAAGGTCAGGAACAGGCTCAAGGCCAGCCTCAGACACAACCTCAACCACTAACACTGCCACAAAAACAAACCCAGGCAATTACCAGAGTGTTTCCAGATGCATCTGCCAGTACAACTATAACAACATCTGCAGATACAGAAAAGGAAAAAGAAGAAGAAAGATTGCGACAACAGCAGGAGCAACTCTTGCAGCTAGAACGAGAACGTGTTGAGCTGGAGAAATTGCGTCAGCTACGTCTACAAGAAGAGTTAGAGAGGGACCGCGTGGAGCTTCAGAGGCACAGAGAAAAGGAACATCTACTCATGCAGCGGGAAATTCAAGAACTTCAAACCATAAAGCAGCAGGTACTTCACCAGCAACAGGCTGAAAGGGAAACCCAGCTTGTGATGCAAAGAGAGCAGCTGGCACAGCAAAGGATGCAGCTAGATCAAATTCATTCTCTGCAACAGCAACTCCAGCAGCAACTTGAGGAACAAAAGAGGCAGAAAACAGCAGCCATTGAAGCAGCAGCAGTTGCAGCTGCAGCAGAAGCTGCGGCTGCTTCAGCAGCTGCTGCTGCAGCGGCTACAACAGCTCAAGGTGCAATGCAAGGTGTGATGGTTGGTGGAACTACTCCTCAAACCATTTCAATTATCTATGACCAGAGTGGCAGAATTATTCCTCAAGAGGGACAGAGTGTGCAGCTTTTGCCATGTGCTGATGGGCAGGTGGTCCAGGCAGTGGTGTCCACTAGACCTTTGCCCAGTTCTTCTTCAGAGATGTCCCTTAAGAATAGTGAAGAACACGGAGATAGGATTATGAAGAAGCAAAACTCAATGCCCCGTTTGAGGAATGGGTCAGAGGATGAGTCTGTGAAGAGAATTGCAGATTGCAGTGTCCAAACTGATGATGAAGACACAGAGGACAAACTCATGTCTCGCCGTCGCAGAACTAGACGTATAGCTGACTGCAGTGTCCAGACAGATGAAGAGGATCAGGGTGAGTGGGACAGTCAGCCAATACGCCGCAGACGTTCAAGATACTCAAAACATTCTGAACCAACTGCAGACTCTAAGAGTGATGCATCTAAATCTAGTATTGCCATTCAGACCACCAATGACTCTTCATGTCAGACTGAGTCAGACCAGTTGGGCAGAATATCTCCAGCTATACACATTACCATGGCTGAAACATCAAAGGTTGAACTCCTTCACTACATATCTGCTCCAGAAAGAACCCATAAGGGAGAGAGTTTAGCATGCCAAACTGATCCAGAGGCACAATCCCATGGAGTGGTTGCTCCTCAGCTCAGTGTTCCCACTACTGTAAGCCCCTATTCCACCAGTCTACAATTAGTTGGTGCCACACCTACCAAATTTGAAAGGAGAAAGCCAGACCCATTAGACATCGGATACCAGCAAGCTCAGCAGCAAAATGAATCTCCTTCACGTCCGCCACCCAAATCTCCACAAGTGCTATACTCTCCAGTATCTCCTTTGTCCCCCCATCGTATGTTAGAGACTACCTTTGCTTCCAGTGAGAAACTTAACAAGGCACATGTGACTCCCCAACAAAAAGCCTTCACTACAGAATCACCACAGAGGCATCAGACTATTCCAAGGCCCATAAAGAGTGTTCAACGGTCAATGTCCGACCCCAAGCCTCTCAGTCCAACATCAGAGGACCCAGCCAAGACCAAATTCTCCCTATACCAAAGTCAAGCCAGCCCAGCGAGTCAGGTATGTAACCATTTCATCATAGATTTGTATTTACTATTCAGTGTTTTGTTGTTGACATCAAAACCACAGCTTATAGACAGTAAATTAGACAATGATCAAAATCAACATTTAAACCATTTATACACCGTGGGGCTGTATAAAAGTATAGAATTTGTTGTTGTTTTATTCTGCAATTTCATAATTTTTTTTAGTTGCATGTTTACTTATTTATGTGTATATAATGTGTGATAAAAATAGCAGGGATTGAACATACTGTACATGTAAATCACACACACACACACAGAGAGGGAGAGAGAGAGAGGGGGGGGGGTGAGAGAGAAACTGCTATATCTGGCAATGTCTCTGAACTGCTAGGGGGTGGCACAAACTGTAGGCATACTGGGTCAGCCCTGCTGTCTTCCGGCTTGTCAGCAGCTGGTCAGAGAGTCTTTCATTCTCAGTTTGAATCCTGTCTAAAGAATGCTCAGCCTCCTGCATTCAGTGTACCGCACACCAGATAAAAGGAGTCTTTATTTTGTTACTTCATCCAATGACTATTATATAACTGAAATTCTTTAATGGATTATCTACCTCCACATTACTGTAGGTATGCAGATATTTTTATTACTTAATGTCTACTTACTGTTTTATTGTTTGTAAACTGAAATGTGATTATTGTGGTAACACTAAAGCACTAACTCTAGTATTGACGTCAAATCATTACAGTTAATTATAATTGTAGCCTTTTTGTTTGCACAAAATGCATTGCTTGACATAATGTATTGCCTGATTATGGATCTTTTATAAAATACAGGGCTATGGTTATTTTTTTATAATTACTTGAAATTAAAACATTTAAAATTTTGAGTGTGCTTGCAGTACATTGTCAGGTAATGGTTGGTTTAGTTGGATTTTTATGTTGGTCTTTTTTCAATGTATGCCCCAAAGTCCCAGAAGATATAAAGTATATTTAAATGAAACAGAATGCAGCATGTTTAATATCAAGACAGATTTACCTAACTAATCTTAAAACATACTTTGAAATGTTTCTGGTTGCTGTCATATTAATCTCTAAAATCTCTGCATTCCAGATGTCTGCCTTGCAACAGCAGAACGCAATGATGAGAAAGGTGAAGAGAACTCTCCCCAGTCCTCCTCCTGATGAGACACCTTTACCAATTGTGACACCAGCAATTCCCCATTTATACAGTTCCCCTGGGGTATCCCAGAGGGTTTTGCCACGTACTGCACAGGGTGCAATAAAAGCAGGCTTGTTGAGTGAACTAAAAGCCGTAGAGCAAGAATCCACCAAATTACGTAAACAACAGGCTGAGCTAGAAGAAGAAGAGAAGGAGATTGATGCTAAGCTACGATGTTTGGAAATGGGCATCACTCAACGCAAGGAAACCAGAGTGAAAGAGAGAGAGAGGCGAGAGTTGGCATACTTGCGATGTATTGGAGATGCACGTGACTACATGTCAGACAGTGAACTGAATAATTTGAGATTAGCTGGGGTAGCACCAGGCACCTATGAAGAAAATGGAATGCTGTCACGTCCAAGTACAGCTCCTCTCAGCCAGTTTACTTCTGATTTGAATGCATCTCAGTACCCTCCTACCTCTTCATATGTTCCATATCAATACCCACAGCCCCAACCCACACCCACGCAACCACCCACTGCCACCTATCAGATTGGGTTTCAGCCAGCACCATACCCAACCTCCTCACAACCCCAGCCTGGAACCTTCCAACCTCATCCTCCTCAACCTTCAAATTATCAAACCCCAGGGCCATACCAGACTCATAACTATGGTCAGCCTACTTATGAGTCTGACCTTGGATTGCAGCAGCCCAGTCACCAGGGTTTCCAACCACCAACTGCACCTTTAGCAGGCCAGACTCTACCTTATCCTGCACAAAGCATGTCCTTCCAACCTCAAGGAGACATGCTTTCTGCCCATCAAAGGCCAAGGCAAACTTCACTAGCTGATCTGGAGCAAAAGCTACCCACAAACTATGAAGTGATCAGTAATCCTTCAATTCCAGTTGCAACATCAGCTCAAGATACTGGATTCAGCGGTGTCTATTCCTCACCATTGAACAATGCTTATGGTCAGTATCGGCCCTCTGATCAACCTTTGAATGAACGTATCCCAAGTCCTTCATCAGGATATGGAACAGATGCTGTCTATGCCACAAATCTAGAACAAAATATCCCCAGAAACTATGTCATGATTGATGATATCAGTGAACTCACAAAAGAGAATATGGGGTCCTCTGATATGGCACGGTTAGGTTATGGAAGTGAGAATGGCCCACGTGGACCAACTTATGGTGATGGTTCTGAGAATGTATATGGAAGAACTTCAAACACCTATCAAAGTGGAGTAGACAGCCATGGACACCCAATCACCTCTGTAAGTGGTGGTTCTGGCTATTATTATGATGACTATAAGCACTCTTCACGCAGCAGTGGGGGAATGGGCAGCCAGAAGCACTCATCCAAAAATCTGGCACCTGCTGTTTCGTCCAAACGTAGCAAACATCGAAAGCAAGGCATGGAGCAAAAAATTTCCAAGTTCTCTCCGATTGAAGAAGCTCGAGATGTAGAGTCAGATCTAGCTTCGTACACTATGACAACATCGACTGGTGGTAGCTGCACTGTGGTGTCCAGGACTGGTGTGAAAAAAAGCTATGACCAGCAGAAGTACTATGGATCAAGGGAGGCTTTGGAAGAGGATGATCGCCTATATGGCTCTGGACGATCAAGGTCCACAGGTTATGGTATGGATAAAATTTCCTCTAGAGACTCAAGTGGCTACCGAAGTAAGTCTTATGAGAGGGATGCTATGGAGCGATCACAAAGGGGCACCCATGGTCGTAGTGGCCGTCCTTCTATGCGTACACAGAACTCGGAGGAAGAGAGCCCTCTGAGTCCTGTTGGAAAGCCCATGGGAATTGGTCGTGGCTCTGTGCCAGATCCCCATGATGTACGAAATCAATATGGCTCCAGCCATTCCTTACCAGATGTACAGGACCACCATATGAGGGATATGCCTAAGAGTCATGTATATAAGCCAGATGACCCTTACCTTGCAGATGACATGCACTGTGCTGTTTCAGACAGTGAAGGTAACTGGTGCTGAATTTAAAAACTGCATGTTTAAATGCACCCAGCAGTTAAAAAACTTGCATGCCAATGATCTTGCCTTGAGGGCAGAGAGAACAGAAGTTTGGACTATTGTTTTTTATGAATGCTGTAATCAATGCATGAAACCACATATGCCTTTTTGCATGAACTGCATGATATGTTATGTTATATGTTTTGATTGATTTAAATGTATTTTTTGTTATTCTTGTTGCTGGATGTTGGATGTTGGCTTTCTTTTTTTTTTTTGTTCCTTGGCTGTTTTTTTTTTGGGGGGGGGGGGAGTGATGCATGGCTCGCTGTATTCATTGCCAGATCTTGTTACTGGCACTTCCTGTAGTACAAAGTATTGACTTTCTCCCTTCATTTCCCAAAAAAGCCTATCATTTGGGTCAGGAGGAAACAGACTGGTTTGAAAAGCCACGTGAAGCTCGTTCTAAACACCACGGGAGTGGAAGTCACTCATCTTCTAGCAGGAGAGGCAATGTAAAGCACACTTACCATGATTATGATGAACCCCCTGAGGAAGATCTCTGGCCTCAAGATGAGTATGGACACCAACGGCATTCCTCTTCCACCTCATCTCGGGAACACCGTCACCATGGCAGCAGTTCAGGGAGACACTCCTCTTCCCGTCATACCACAGATGATCCCAGGTCATCTCGTTCTTCACGATCACATCCAAAAGATCCTTCCATCCGCTCAGATGGGCGAAACACCTCATCCTCAACACAGAAAAGATCCTCAGATCCACGATCTGGCAGCCACCGAGACTCAGGAGAATACTCTCGTGATCCATCAGGCCACCACCATAGTTCAAGTGGACAAAGAGGCCAGAGGCAACCAGGTTCATCCAGGAGGCAGGAGCCTTCTTCAGGTTCCAGGCCACAGCAGGGTCTAGGAGAGCAGCAACCACAATCCCAGCAAGGACAGCAGCGATCAACCGCTGGCCAGCAAGTGTCTGCCAAGCAGACAGGGTCTTTGCCACCTGAGACAGGGCAGCAAGGACAACAACAATTGGGACAGACAACCCGTACACAACAGCAGCCACTACAGCAACCTGGACAACAGCCAGCAACCACGATGGGAGCAATTCAGCCCACAACCACAGCTGCTGGTATGGTAACAGGAACAGCTCAACAGCAGCAATCTAAGCCAGGTCAAGCTCCAGCACAGGCAAGACAACAACCAGGAGGACCACCCACTGCCCAGCCAGCTGCTGCTATGGTGAGTTTTCATGAGTCCCTCTGTGCCTTGGCATTTAAGCTGTTCTTTGTCTCTTATTAAGTTTTGCATATGTGATTGACTTTTAAAGTGTGATGCAAAAGAAATTTAAAAATGTATATTTTTAACATTGACTTTTTATTGACTGTCCAGGCTAAGTCTGACATAGCTGCACCTGCTCCTGCTCCTGCTCCTGCACCAACTCCTGCAGTTGCAATTGGATCAAAAGCTGCACCACAGGCTGCAAAACCACCCCAGATTCCTGCCACAGGAATTGGTAAATTAAAATAACCCCTAACTCCTAGATAATTATAACTTTAAATTTCAGCAACATGAATTTTCAGGGAAACATGTTTAATTACTTTTCCATGATCTTAGCACATTATCATTTGTTTTTTCAGGTTCAAAGGCAGCACCCCGGCCAGGGGGTATAGGTAGCGCTGCACAGCCGCCTGCTGAAGGGGAAAATGTGCTTACAAAGATCCTGCAGGGAGGAGCAGCGGAACAAGCTGGAAAATTAGGAGATGGTATGGAACTGTGAATCATAAGCAATCAAAAAAATTGGCAGCAGGGACAGAGACAGATGTTATGGAGAATATGTGCCATGTCTTGACTGAGGATAGTAATTAGTTACCATTTAGCAGATGCTTTTCTTCCAAAGCAGCTTTTACTACAGTCATTTCAGCAATGGCACCCAAGGGTACCCAAGGTATAAGTGAAAAATGGTGGGGGTTAGAGCACTGTGATCTCAGTAATTCTTGAAATCCTACAGTTACCTAAGACAGAATATACAGCTTTTGTTTTTGTAGCCCAGATCTTTTAAGATATGGCACCTGTGACCTTTAATGTGTTTTTGCTCTGCTAATCTTTCTTACAGCTGTGTCTGCTCTCGGGAAGAAGTTTACTTCATTTTGGTGATCTGCCAATAGGAAGGTGAGAAAACCCTGTGCACCTGGAATAAAACAGTATGAATTTCATTTGTTGTGGTTTATGCTATTTGGTGCTGGATTGGTAGACATGTTGTTCACCAACAGAACAGAACAGATGAAGATGAGACTTGTTGGTTTAGCTAGTTAAAAAAAAAACCACACACATAACTTAACGTCAATATTCCAGTATGTCTGGACTCAGTATGTCAGCTAACACATTTCTCAAGTTAATCTTTTAAATGATTAGTTTTTGTAACTTTTTACTGCTACCTGTAGGAATTTCATTTGAGCTTTTGAAAACTGTGTGAAACGTATTTTTTTCTTTTTAAATGTTCCTCAGGTGTTAGTTGGGGTGACCTGGGCTTAGAACTGCAAAATCTTAGAATCTGTATCTGCCATTTAACATCTTTAGCTGAGGGTGGGGTACATCTGAAAACACGGGTGAGTATTTTATTCTGCAATGCTTTACTCCAGTACTATATATATATATATATATATATATATATATATATATATATATATATATATATATATATATATATATATATATATATATATATATATATATATATTCAGGGCAATGTAAATACTTAATAAGTAATAAGTAATTGCATTCTGTATAATATACAACATTCAGTCAGTGTACAGTCTCAGTGCATTGTGGGAGATAAAACAATAGAACGTATACAAATGAAAGTCAAGAGTTTTCATGCAGTGCTATACAAATACAATATGCAGGGCAATGATTTAAAAAGGGTAAAGAACAGAGTATTTCCTCTGATTTTTGCTTTTTGCTCTGTACTAAAGGTTAGAGCTCAGGCTAGCTGACCCTGATCTCAGGCCACTCTGAACTAACCTTTGACTCTTTAGCTTGGGTGAATTAGGTCAGTCAAAGAGATCTATAATTAGCAGGCAGATCAGTGGGCTTGGATTAGCATTAGCATCCAGGCAAAGCTCAGTCATCTTTGTGGCGTAAATATTCTGATGAGTCACATTAATTAAAACTGTCAAAAAGTTGTTACAGAAATGACACTGAAACCATACAGAGAAAGTAATGAAATTCTGCACATTAATTTAGCTCTGAACAGTGAAACATGGTCCTGTGAACGGGTTCCCACTCTACTTCTTATTCTCTGCTGAGCATAGCCAATGAGACCATTGGGTCTTTTAATTAAAAGGGGGATTTAATTTCCTGTAGTTACCGTATTTCTCCTACTCTTTGTCAGCCTGGGATCTGTCTATTGCTTATTTAGTTTCTGGTATCATATCATGGTGACTGATGTGGTATTTTACTGTCAGGGGGTGGGTTGCATGTGCAGATCCAGAGAAAGGATCTGGGATAAAACAGGTTTAGGGGCTTCTTAAACCATGGCTAATCCAATTCAACTCTCGGCTTACTATCCAATCCAAATCCTGCTCCATACATCAGCGTGGTTTACTCACACAGTCACATTGGAAAGTGAAGATGTGTCAGGCCAGATACTACACCTATGATAAAAACTGTTTCCATTCCCATTTGTAGATTTGTATCTGCCAGTTTCTGGATTTGAGATGAGCAGCTGAACATCATGCCTTACATTTAAATCCAAGCCCTTTCTTATTATAATTTGTACAGCTTTTTCAAATCTGCAGTGTCAATGTCAATTTTACTCGACAAAGCTTTTCATGATCCCCATAAACAGTGAATTTATCCTGTTTTGATGCTTGGTCTTTGTCTGTTCGTTGCTGGTTTAAGAAAGTTGTTGTCTTCTGCCCTCTAGTGTCTAAGAAGAGGTGTACTGTGAAACCCTTAACCTTTTTGTGTAAATTTACTTACCCTCAGGCCAGCAAAGATGTATAGTGGGTGACTTTTATTTCCTTCAGTAGAACATTAAAGAAGACTTGAAACCATGGTGATTCACAAAATGCAGATTAACATCTACTACAGACACTGATAATCTATATATATATATATATATATATATATATATATATATATATATACATATATATATATATATATATATATATATATATATATATATATATATATATATATATATAGACAGTTGAAGTCAGAATTATTAGCCCCCCTTTGATATTTTTTCTTTCTTTTTTTAAATATTTCCCAAATTATGTTTAACAGAGCAAGGAAATTTTCACAGTATGTCTGATAATATTTTTTCTTCTGGAGAAAGTCTTATTTGTTTCATTTTGGCTAGAGTAAAAGCAGTTTTTATTTTTTTTTAAAACCATTTTAAGGTCAAAATCATTAGCCCCTTTAAGCTATATATTTTTTCGATAGTCTACATTACAAACCATCGTATTGATATCGAACTACTGTCCAGGCCTAACTCCACAAGACCTTGATTTATAGTCAAGGCACATTTTACCTGTAAGTGTATATGTATATATATATATATATGTATATATGTATATATATATATATATGTATATATATATATATATATATATATATATATATATATATATATATATATATATATGTATATGTATATATATATATAATATATATATATATATATATATATATATATATATATATATATATATATATATATATATATATATATATAAAATCTTTATATATATAATCTTTATATATAATCTATAATATATATAATCTATAATATATATAATCTCTATCTATCTATCTATCTATCTATCTATCTATCTATCTATCTATCTATCTATCTATCTATCTATCTATCTATCTATCTATCTATATATATATATATATATATATATATATATATATATATATATATATATATATATATATATATACAGGTAAAATTTGCATTGACAATAAATCAAGGTCTTGTGGAGTTAGGCCTGGACAATAATTCGATATCAATATATATTGCGATGGATTTTTTTTCAATAACAGTAAAATGATTTTTTTGAACCCATTTCCGATATTTTGATATACATTTGCATATATATATTCTATTATATATATAATTTTATACATTATCATTTGTCACTGAAAGACGTTCAGTGCTTAGCTGTCAGAAAGAGCGTGATGTCACTTGCGTGATGACATACATCACAGACACGCTGCCAGCGCTCAACTGTTGGAGAGCAGTAAGCACTGTTGCAGAAAGTTTTAGCTACAAAATGAGTGCCCTGAATACAGATTTGAATGAACAAGCTTCCCCCTTCCAGACACCAAAACCAGCTGTGTCATAACACCTACCTTACGACAAACAGTCTCAACGTCATAAAGACATTACTAAAGCTGTTACAAACTTCTTGGCTAAGGACATGATGCCATTTAGTATGGTGGATGGCGTGGGCTTCAGGAAAACTATGTCCATCATTGACCCCTGATTCGAGCTCCCTAGTCAAAAATATTTTTCATGCACGACTACACCTGTGGTTTATGGTGAAGTTAGGGACTGGGTGGAAGAGCAACTTAAGTCAGTGTTGTATTTTTGTCTTAACTAACACTGGCTGAAGGAGTTTGTTGTTTAAATCATTAATCAGCCTGTTCTAGTTCAAATGGAAATATATTGTTAGTAAGCTGAGTCTAAGAGTTTTATTTATTTATTTTATTTCACATTTCTTGTTTGTGAAGGCTAAATACAAATAAAAAGTGAACATATTTTTTTTTTGTACTGTTTTGATTTTTTTTTTAAGTTATAGAAGCCTGGAGGTGTTATACACTTTGCAAATTTAGTTTGCAGACATTTGTAGGTACAGATATCCATTGTGTGCGCTCTCGACATTTTTTTGCCTTGATTTTTAATATTGTCCATATCGATATCGGAATTATATCGTATTGACCGAAATCAAAAAAATATATCGTCATCAATTTTTGCCATATCGTCCAGCTCTATGGTCGGTAAAGAAAATCAGGCTGTTTTAAGAGTTCACAATTAGATATTGCTTGATAGTAATAGCAAGTTTGGGAGAGGGTCTCCCTAGCTCGGAGATACTTGAGCCCAGGGCTCCCGCATGGTCAAGTAGCATGACAGGGGGTCCAAGATCAGGTAGTTCTCGAGAGCACCCCCGGGTAAAGGAGGAAAGGGGGAGATGGGGTAGTTGGTGGCATTCTTCAAAACAAAGATAAGGAAGGTAGGATGAATGGGTTTATTTATTGGAGCCTAGAATTCATCTGATTGGACTAGCAATGATTATTTATGCGAGACCAGCCGCAATATCATATGATATCAATAATATCATGTGCACATCTCGAAATTATGCCACAGTCACACTAGAGTTTAAGCTTGCAAAATTCTGTCGCACGGCGCAGTGAATAGGGGCGTGATTGAACAAGATGTTTAGACATTTAAAAAGCGAGCATTTGGTCCATATTTAAAATTTCTGTCCAGAGAGGTCATGTTTTGATCCTCGATTGGTCTCATGCGGACAAGTGATGGATGCAATTTTGCAGATCAGAGTTCACAAAGCTTGAACTTTGCAAAGCAGTGAACTGCGAAACAAGACGCTCGAATTTGTGTTTCCGGTCTGGCGCATTCACGTGAGTTTGAATGAAAGTCTATGGGGAGAAAAGTGCTGTGTTAGTTTAGTTACAGCTTTAGTTAGTAAAACTTCAATAATAAGTAACTTCCCTTAAATTTAGATCATTAAAGATTTGTTCATTTTGTTTCATCAGACCTCCGTGTGTCATCAGAAGTTGCAGGTATTGGTTTTCTTTTGGTTTGGTTGTTTTTGTTTTGTTTACTTGCATTTGATGAATCACCAAGGATTACGGTTTCAGCTGCATATCTTTTATATTGTTGTAATGAAGAAAAAAAAATCCCCTGCATCTTGGATGGCCTGAATGTGTGTAAATTAACAACAGATTTTCAGGGATGGGTTAGCTACCCCTTTACATTTGAAAGTAAAATGTTTTGAAGGTTGAAAACTCTGAAGATTGCACTCATATTTTAATACTTTTTTCTTTTATGACTTCTCCAGATACGTCACTCAACCCATTGAAGTTTCAATGAAACGTTAAGACGAAATCACAAACACCATCTATCCTAGGAAATCAACCCAATCAACCAAAAACGGAGGCTTAATCTCTCTTCCGAAGCGTTTTCAGTTGCTGTTGAAGCAATTACAATTCTCAAAATGCCAAACTGTCTGTTCTTTTTGAGGTTTTTCCAGACAATTATGTCTTCCCTCACATGACATAATCTGTGCTCAGGTGACCCTCCCTGTTCCCAAAACAGCATGAAGATGTCAGGCAGCAGCAGTTCTTAGCTTTTTGCAGTCCTAATGAAGACTTCAATTCCCAGACTGGAAGAGACCGTAGCAGTGAAGGAGAACGACTATCTTACAAAGGCTTCAAACAAACTCTGTCAAAAAAAAAACAAAAAAAAGTATGCTCGATTTCTAAGATCTTGACATTCCAATATGGCGATGATTGACCCTCTCTATGAATGTTTTTGTTTCTTCCTTAACCTTTTGTCAAGTGTGTAATGAATGCAAATGTGTAAACCGTGGACATGGAATGCACGCACAAAAAAATATATATATGTATACATATATGAGATATATATGAATCCATATCTAGAAAACTTTTCAAAGTCTCTAAGGGTGAAGCCATGTGCACCTTGTGTAAAAAGCTGGTTATTTAACATAAAACTATTGGTGAAGTGCAGAGGTCAGTAATATCAGAATGTTAGCATAGTCGTGTCCCTCTTTTATCAACCATTAAGCCATTGCTACCTTGTCTCAGAATACCCTAAGTTTGCATTGTTTTGGCGTTAGCTTATCAGTTTTGCCTAATTTTATTTTAAATTACGAGCCTTACTAATATTTTTTACTTGTATACCTCACAAATTTTTTAAAGTCATCCTTACTTGATTTATTTTGCACAACTGTATACTGCTAAACATGTACATATCTCTCGTTAACACTCTGCTTATGTAAGATATTGATTTGTGTATTTATGGATTTATATTTCTTGTATTGCTTTGTTTAATGTTTGGTATTATTATTTATACATTTACATATTTTTTTTCTCATCATTATATTGATTATCTTAAATGTTTTTATATAGTTTTGTTTAGTTGTTTTTTTCCCTGAAGCAATAGCATGCTAATCCGTACAGAGCACAATAACTTTTGCTGAAAGTGATCCGCAATCATTCAAGTTCCTCATTACAGATCTGATTGTCAAACACAGACAGGTAAAAATAAGTTTCTACAACCCCCCAACAAACTACACCGATATTAACATGACCCCCCCCCCCCCCCCCCCCCCCCACACACACACCCCAAAAAAAAACCCCAGCACATTAACCGGTTATGTACATCCACCAAAAGGGTTTGATCCAATTTCAAATATTCTATGCAATAATCCATGTAAAACCATTCCCACTCTGAAATCCACCACCGACACGGCGTTACAATCGGTTCAACTATGAATAGGGACATGTTTGTATTTACCTTGTATGTATGAAAATATCGAACTACTAGATTCCTTTCATTTTCTTTTAGTGGCATGTTTATGAAAGCCCTCGTCTTCCCTAGTTTTCAGGGAATCTGTTGCCAAAGGGTTAACTGTGTGGACTGTTGGTCTTGGACATCCACCATCTCTGTTGCTTGCAGCATGAATTCTGCTCAGCTCTCTTTGGCTCCTTGTAATGCTGTCATTCGCTCTTCGTGTCTGCAGTTTGATCAGGCGACAAGACGGGCACACAGCTTATGCACTCGTTATTCCGTCTCCTCCAACTGGAAATGTCATTTTATGTCGTGTTGGGTTGCGAATGTTTTTCGGGTTCCTCACACTGGAATCATGGTGAATTGGTCAATATAAAAAGAAGGTAAAGAAGAGAGTGGCTGACACAAGAACATGTTTTCAGTGTTTCCAAGAAGTTTAGCGGACTTGCTGTATACGTGATCACTCTACAGTATGTAGCATGAATTCACCTCCATGCCATCTATATGAAAATCAGGGCATGCACGTTGAAAGCACAAACTGTCCATCGTCATTTGAGTTCTGTAGGGCCTCATTGGTTTGAACGTGTCATGAGGTGGTAGATTCGAGGCGAATCTTTTCCTTTTCGATACTGGAATGCTCTTTAGGCAATCACGACTACACTGAAGAATGTGAAGTCTTCTACATCACAGATACCACGGAGATATTCAATAACAAGTGCATGAGCCAAAGTTGCCACCACAAAAGCCGGCCACAGTGATGAGATAGAAATACGCAAACACAGACATATCCACATAAACAGGCATGTGCACGCACGCACACACAAACACACACACAGACTAAATGTCGCTGTAAATACTGACTTTGGTTATTTTGTACAGTGTTTAAATATCATGAGTAAAATGATGGCCGTCTTGTGCAACTTCACGCCGGCCTTGCTGCCAACCTTTTGTGCTTTTGTGTATAAAAGAATAACGATGATTATTGTTATTATTATGAGGAAAAAAATATCATAGTATATATGTTGCTGGCTCTCAATGACTGTTGACTACAGTGGAAAAAAACGAGAAATGTACAATCTGGTCTGTGTAGGGTTTCTATACATATTGTGTTTGTTAAATCTAAATACAATGGAAATAATGTAAGTGGCTTCCATCATGAGCGTGCCAGAAAAAGAAGGTTCAGTGAATAAGCAGATGGGGTATGAACTCAGTCAGGAATCGGGAAAAAAACAAGACGAATCTCCAGGAAAACGCACTCACGAATGAAGATTCACTCACTGTTGTAAGTGCAATGGGCTAAATGTGAGTCCAGTATTCATTGTGAAATATTGTGTTCTTTTCAATGTATTCCTGTTAAACGATAAATTTTGGTGCATCATGTCATGTAATGTGATTATGAAAATAATGAACCTGCAAATTGTTTCCAGACTGGAGAAGAATAAAGTCAAAAAATTACAGTTTACTTCGTCTCTTTTATCGGTCTTTCACTGCATGACGCCTGGGAGAAAAGGTATCAACCTTTCTTGTCTTAAGAAATGAAAACGGTTTGATTGGGCTGCACAAAATATCATTTCAGCATCGATATCGCAATGTGTGCTTCCGCAATAGTCATATCGCAGGATATGCAAT
>NC_079445.1:37952161-38019661 GCF_903798145.1 Danio aesculapii | reverse complement strand
TATCTGCTCTCACTTCTGCAGATATATGTGCCCTCCAGAAACTTGCGTACTGTGAATGAACGTCGCCTCGTTGTTCCATCCCAAAGAGGGAAGAAATCACTTTCCCGAACTCTCACATTCAATCTGCCCAGTTGGTGGAATGAACTCCCTAACTACATCAGAACAGCAGAGTCACTTGCTGTCTTCAAGAAACGACTAAAAACGCAACTGTTTAGTCTCCACTTTCCTTCCTAATCTGCAACTGCCTCTCTGGCTATACCACTAACTGTGCCCTCTCTCTCTCTCTCTTTCTCTCTCAAAAAAAAAAATTAATAAAAAAAATAAAAAATAAAACAATTTTTACTAATGCTTTGCTTCTTAGACTTTACACACCTGAAACTTGTCTATAGCACTTGTTCACTGCTGCTCTTATAGTTGTGTGAATTGCTTCCTTGTCCTCATTTGTAAGTCGCTTTGGAAAAAAGCGTCTGCTAAATGACTAAATGTAAATGTAATGTAATGTATATATATATATATATATATATATATATATATATATATATATATATATATATATATATATATATATATATATATATATATAATTCCTCTAACACCATTTGTTAGTACTTGTGCAATATATATATATATATATATATATATATATATATATATATATATATATATATATATATATAAAACTGTAAAATGTGGTTTACTTACATTGTCCAAGCTTACTTAGAAAGCTTCAGAGCTGCAATTTCTGCCATGACCTCTAGATGTCCTAAAAGGACCAGCGGCTTTTCAAACAGAGCTACACTGATATGAAATTATGAAAGACATGAATTGTGGAATAACTTTACATTTTAAAATAGACTGTGGCTGCCCACAATTTGATTTAAATGCAAATAATTATAATCAGTCTCTCAGTAAATCAATATTTTGTGCTCCGATAATTAAAATCTTTCCCCAAAGGCCACAAACACTGACAGAAATTGATTTTGTATAGCAATCAGTGTCCCCAGTGAAGGAAATAATGGGGGAAATAATGGTTTTGCATGAAAGTTCATCTGGAAAAAGTGGAAACTGATATTTTCTTTGATTGTAATCCGCTGTACTGACATTTTACAACCAATATTTTGCATTTTAAAACTCTACTTTATCGCAGTGGTATCTTTGCATAAAGATCAATAGAGCATTTGTTCCACACTGGGAGGAAGTGATAAACTAAAACAAGTGTGAAGTGTGTCGCCTCGACCCGCCTTCTGTTAAAGAAACTTGACGCAGCTGATGTGTTTTTGTGTAACTGTATGTGTGTGTGTGTGTGTTTACTTGTCCTCCCACTGTCACACCCGCTCATCGGCAGCACTGGCTAAAATCCCTCAGCACCAGGACGGCATGTAGCATATAAAAGCCTTGTGATAAGACATTACTCACTTCACCATGGGACTAACAGAGCTGGTTGGTAAGATTGAGTCATGCTGGCTAATCAAGGCATTTGCTGTACTGTAAACTTCACAGGTCACATTGAAATGAACATTTTAGAAAAAGCTATTAAAAGCAACAACACTTTACATATCTGAAAACGTCCTAATAAAGTAATTATGAATATTAAATTAAAATACTCTAGTATACACTACCTGGCAAAAGTCTCGTCGTTGATCTTAGTTGTAAGAGCAACAAATAATAACTTGACTTCTAGTTGATCATTTGGAAAAGTGGCAAAAGGTCGATTTATCTGATGAATCATCTGTTGAACTGCATCCGAATCATAACAAATACTGCTGAAGAACTATTGGAACCTGCATGGACCCAAGATGCTCACAGAAATCAGTCAATTTCGATGAAGGAAAAACCATGGTTTGGGGTTACATTCAGGATGGGGGCGTGCAAGAGATTTGCAGAGTGGATGGATACATCAACAGCCTGAGGTAACAATACATTTGTGCTGCCCATTACATTAGTGCTCCTCATACTTCAGCCTCCACATTAAAGTTCCTGAAAGCAAAGAAGGTCAAGGTGCTGCAGGATTGGCCAGCCCAGTCACCAGATATGAACATTATTGAGCATGTCTGGGATAAGATGGAGGAGGCATTGAAGATGAATCCAAAGAATCTTGATGAACTCTGGGAGTCCTGCAAGAACGCTTTCTTTGCCATTCCAGATAACTTTATTAAAAGGTTATTTGAGTCATTGCAGAGATGTATGGATGCAGTCCTCCAAGCTCATGGGAGTTATACACAATATTCATTCTGTTTCCACTGCACCATGACTTTATATTCTATACTGTACATTATTTCTGATAAGTGACAAGACTTTTGTCTTAGCAAAGTCTGACCTTACTGTCCTTATTAAATAACTATAAATCACGGTATGATGTCTTATTTTGGCAAAATTAGTGTCATCTAAAGGCATTTGCCTTTCATATAAGCCACTTCTGATACCGAATGATCAACTAGAAGTCAAGTTATTATTTGTTGTTCCTAAAACTTGAATTGGCAACAACGTTTGTCAGGTAGTGTATTTTATACTCTGCTCTATATTAAACTTTCATGGAATCAGTCATGATTATAATGGAATTGTATTGGTTTTAATTGAAGCTATAATGGTCCTTTGGGTCTTTATTGACAGTATTTTGTCAGTTCCATTTGTGGAATGTTAAAACCAATAAATCTCAATGAAATAACCTCCAAAACACACTAGAAACAATTAAAATGTGCAGGTTTTAATTGGTAAAAATGTGGTGTGTTTTTAAGCAGGGATAACTAATTAAGCAGGGAGAACTGATCTTGCGCACCTTTTCACAAAAATTAAAATAATTTACTTTTAATTTATGATAATCATTTACTCACCCTTTACTTATTTCAAACGTTTATGAGCTTCTGTTAAACACAACAGAAGATATTTTGAAGAAAGCTGTAAACATTGACTTCCATGGTGTTTGGTTTTTCTACAATGCATGTCAGTGGTTACAGGTATTCAGCTTTTTTCAAAATATCTTCTTTTGTGTTCAACTGAAGAAAGAAACTTGGTTTGGAACCACTATAGGATGAGTACATATTGAGTACATTTTCATTTTTGGGTGAACTATCCCTTTAATGTTTAAACAGCAATGCATTTTGGTCATAATCGTATAATAATGTATCCTTGGTTTTTTTTAATTATTTTTTTTATTTACTGGTGAGAGTGGAGAGCGGTGTAAAGACAAACCTCCATCGGTCTCTCTCCTCCCTGAAGCATCATGTCTGAAGAAGGAGCTGGAGGGAAAGTCTATGACAGTCAGCCAATCACAAAGCACCAGAGGCATCAAAGCCAATTACAGCAAGTGTCACATGACCACACTTGGCTGCATATGATTGGCATGGCCGCAGACAGCGAAGAGCTCATCACTCAACTTCATGCAAACTTCTCAGATGTGACCTTCACAGAATATATAACGAGAACGGGAGGTATTACCAAAAGAGTTTTCATCATTTAATGGCTAAAAGAGTTAATTGATTCAATATAATTCATTAAGCATATGTATTTTAAATCTACAAAACCTAGTTAACATACCAGTGCTACCACTTGTGACATATGATTTATGATACATATGATGGCATATGAACAAATATGTAATCACACACATATATATATATATATATATATATATATATATATATATATATATATATATATATATATATATATATATATATATATATATATATATGTGTGTGTGTGTGTGTGTGTGTGTGTGTGTGTGTGTGTGTGTGTGTCACATATCACATAACATATATATATATATATATATCACCAGAATATTTTAGATAGGCCTATATAAAAATACATGCATACATTTATACAGTAGCCTACATACATTGATTAGGTAACAGTTATAATATAGATTAACCTTGATTTAACTCTTTTAATTCTGTCTTTATAGGCTACGTTGACTTTAAATTGAGCTTATCAACTGAAACTACATACGTAAACACACATGACAACGCCTCATGTGGTCGACGCGCCTAGATTAGGTAATAGTAATGATATAGATTACCTTGATTTAACTCTTCTTTTTACGGTCTTTACAGGCCACATTTTGACTCAAAATTGAGCTTATCAACTGAGACAACATCCACATACATGACAACGCCTCATGTGGTCGACGCGGCTAGTTTGTCCCCTTGTGCGCTGGGCCTTTAAATCTGAAGTGCATTTATGGTGTCGGGGGCGGAGCTTGTGTACGTGTGTCCAATCAGAGCGCGGGATGCTGATACTGGAGTGAATGCAGGACGTGGGACTCTGATGCTGATGCTGGGGGACCCGCACAGTGATGGAGCGGCGACGACGCTGAAAAGGTAACGAAACGTGATTTAACGACAGACACAGGCTTTCATTCACCCCACTAAGGCAGGGTTTATAGTAAGGGGTCGAAAGGGGGTCGGATTCATCGATTTGAGCTAATTATATTATTTCTGAATGATGGAAAATAGGCTTAAATCCGCTGTAGTATGAACGAGATGAAGCGTCGCTCGATGCTGTTTCAGATGCATTTGATTTTGGATTAACAGTCAGTTTTGCTTCAGTGTTTTTGTTTGCTTTGGTGTTAATGTATCTTCGTAGACGTTTGATATTTCTCTGTGGATATTTGTGTGCGGTCTAATTGTCTTAACGAGAACAATTCGATGTGAACGTTAGATTGACGTTTATTTAGCTTAATATTTTTTGGATACACCTATAATTTTGTAATCTGGGTTGTGGTGCATTCCATTCTGAAATACGCGTAGCATTTGGTGGTTTTCCCAGCGATTTCTTCTCATTTAGGAAAAAACATGGGCATGTATGACCTGTCAGCCTCTAGGAGTGATTTTTTTGGGGGATGATTGACGTTTGTAAAAGCCAATCAGAAAACAGATGTTATGCGCACAGCCAGTGGCTGCAGGATGAGGGCGGGATTTTACATGCGGGTTCTGTCTGGTCTTTAGAAGATCTAATAATTTATTGGTTTTCGGACATTGTCTTTGGAAACGTTGATGACAAGGGACATTATTTTCCCCACAGTGTGAACTACAGGCATCTGTTAACAGTGGTTGTGTAGTTTGAACTGTCACTCTTTAAAATCCATTCAATTGATAGTATTAGATTAACTGAGATTTATACTTAAATATACTTGAATATAAGTTTGCAATGTTTTATTTTAATATATATATATATATATATATATATATATATATATATATATATATATATATATATATATATATATATATATATATATATATATATATATAACCTAAAGATATTGCCCTAAAGATATTATCTAACCCTAACCCTGTGTCAATAATTTGTCTCGTACAGTGAACTCTGAATTATTATATGATTTACTTTTAAATGATTTTTAATCTAATTTACTTTTAAAGTATTACAGTGGTTATCAGTACATTCTGAGGTAAAATCTTGTCAGTTCAGGTAGCTTAGTTATGTAATATTTAGTTATTTAATATAATATTACAATATATAACTTTCTAAAGATTATAAGGTACAAAAATCAGTCCCATAATACTGGAAACATAGTGAGCTTCTGGTAACCTCGGCTGCCTTTTTACTGTTAATTTAGCAGGCAATGTAAAATCACGCACTTTGTTTATTGCCTGGAAATTGTATATGAATTTTGCATAGGAATTAATCAATATACATTCTTATGCACTGAAATATGCTGAAACCATCAGAATTTGGTAAAAATTTCACAAAAACGTAAAGATAGAAGTCAATACATTGGATGAATACATTGAATGAAGTTTGCCAAAAAGTGGCAAGCTTTGATTTTAGATGATAGCCTAATGAGTAAAATATTTCACCAGGGTAATGATGAGGTCTGTAAAAATGTGTCCTCATAGAAATAATTAACTTAATTTTAACTCATTTCTGGGTTTAAACTGTCTTGGTTTAACCGCAGTCAATGCAACAGATGTATAGCTTGGCCAGTTTTTCTCTGAGCATGTCGTGTTATTGAAGTCTGGGTAATTTGCCCTTTGTGCCTCTGTGAACACACTGTTTTCAGCGTCAGAGTGGGTGGCAGCGAGAGTCAGTGGCTCGTGATATTCATCCCGCCACCTTGATTAAGCCATTTATGCTGGAGAGCAGCTGCCTTCTATATATTACTGACCAAAAAAGCGCTTTCTGCCATTTAGTTCTCATTTAACTCTGCTGACATTTCCAGCTCAGTCTCTTTTAGTTACGTCCATGGAGACCTAAAAGCTTCATACGCTTGCTGCTGGCATAGATTAGATTTTATCTAAAGCGACTTACAAGTGTATCTATCATGTGTTCCCTGGACATCAAACCCATGACCTTGGTTTTAGAAATGAAGTTTCAGGAAGCCCAGTTTAATTAGTAGTGTTTCCTGAAGCAAAAATCTCTATTGTGTACATTTCTGCCAATCTTAAAAACATTACTGGGTAATGCTTGCTCATTGGACTGTATGTACTATTTACATGTCCTTCTTGTATGTATCTGTGTGTCATTTACACATTCTTATTACAACCATCTGTTATTGACTGACCCACACTTTCCTTTGCCTAAACCCAACTGATAGTGTTTTCAAAAGCACACTAGAAGATATTTAAAGGTGGTCTGAGCCCTCTAATTAATGCTTGATCCCCCTGATGGACAGCAAAACAAGATAGGTAGCTGGCTGGCAATTATCTCTCTGCAACTCTCACTTGATCACCTACTGAAGCAAAGGAGGGCTGCACCCGGTCAGTATCTGGATGGGAGACCACATGAGAAAGCTGGGTTGCTGCCGGAAGTGGTGTTAGTGAGAACATCAATGGGCGCTCAACCAGTGGTCTGTGTGGGTCCTTACACCCCAGTATAGTGAAGGGGACCCTATACTGCTCAGAGAGTGCCGTCTTTGGATGCGACGTTAAACCCAGGTCCTGACTTTTCGTGGTCCTTAAAAATCCCAGGACGTCCTTCGAAAAGAGTAGGGGTTTAACCCCTGCAAATTTATAAATGTAAGGAATTATTATTATGAATATTAATATTATTAAGATGTATGAGGTGATCTACCCTTTAAAAAGTAAAAAAAAAAATTGCTCTGATATGTATCTTTAATCATTTTAATAATTAAAATACTAGATCATTTAAATATTCATTTGACCACCTTAATTGTTAATACCCTTACCCAACAGTTCATAGTTATTCATTTGTGAATGAATGTTTATGCCAAGCAGTCTATGACTGTGGAAAAATATTCATTCAGAGGTTTGAAGCCGGCACTTACAGACATTGTAAGTGTTCACAAACATTTTTCTTGTAAAATAGGTGTTTGTATCAACATAAAAAGTAATAAAATGTAGCTGCATAGATTGTGTTTAATTATACACTTGCTTGCACATGGAAGTTAAACAGTAAAATAGTAATTAAGTGCAGTCTTTCATGGTCATCCGTTTATTGGTGCAGGAATGCAAAGTTGTCACTACTTGTTTAATATCAAAAATGTCATTGAGAACCGCTGAAAAAGCCAGTTGGGTACTGCTGGTCAGAATACACTCAATATCCCTCAAAACACTAAAAACATAACCAAGTTTGATTAATAAATTAGATGTAACAGAGTCCAAGCGCTCTTTCAAACTGTATGGGGAGACTTATCAAACGGTACTAATAAATGTATATATATATATATATATATATATATATATATATATATATATATATATATATATATATATATATATATATATATATATATATATATATATATATATATATATATATATATATATATACAGTATATCCATGCCTAGTATCAGAAGTGATACAATTTTTACAAATTGTTAAAATTCTGGTGTCTATGATCCAGTCCAGAGACTGTAGTGTACACCATGATTTAATATAAAATTCATTTTAAAGTATGATATGACCAAAAAGTGGCCATAAACTAATATTTTATCAATTAAAATGAGTAGTGGCTTTGACCCGGAAACAGTCTTCCATACGTCACGACTTAACAAGCGAGTAAAGTCAGAATACGTTTCAACAACAACAACAACAAAAATTAAATTAGCTTTTTATTAAAGCATTTTTTGTGGGATAGGACAATATTTGTCTGAGATACAACTGTAATCTGATATTTAAAGGGCACCTATGATGAAAATCATCTCTTGTAAGCTGTTCGGACAGAACTGTGTGTAGGTATAGTGTGTCCACAGTCATACTGGAGTGATATAAAAACAATAAATCTTTTTTTTTTTTATTTCCTGACGTTAAAATAGGATCCAAATCCTATTTTGAGGCCCACTGCAATGTGACGTAGGAGTGCGGTTTCCCCGCCCACCGAATCGATTTAACATGTCTCTGTAGTAATGCGAGTAATCATATCAACAAGACAGGACGTGCGCAAAGCAACTGGGACATGCATGTTTGTAATGAATTACAGTGATTTGACCGTCTTTATCACCACAGCAGCGTGTCAGTACAGTTATGAAAGAAGACGATTCAATCCCGGTTTGTGCGTGCAAAAACAGTGCAAAGTTAAACATGTGTGCAGTGTGTGTCCACTGTGTGTGTGTGTCTGTGTGTGCCTGCTTGTATGAACTTTGTAACGACATTGTGTGTGACTCATTGTTACAACTCCACAACAAATGCATCAAATAATCATTGGGAAAATACTTACTGAAGTATTTTTTCACAAACATTACGTGAGATCTGCATCCTTCATGTCTGTCACTGTGCTGTTTATCTGACGCAGATGAGGCGGAGATTAAGGCACACTCTGACAGGCACGTGGGAACGTTGGGTGGGGAGAACCAGCATTAAAGGCAAAGGCACCAAAAACAGTGACATTGTGTTCAAAGCAGACAATTCTAATGTTCTGAAAGGTATAATAAATAATCTAATGGGTGTTTTGAGCTGAAACTTTACAGACACATTCAGGAGACACAAAAGATGCATCTTAAATCTTGAAAAAGGGGTAAAATAAGTGCTTTTTAAATAATCTAAATACTGATCATGTTTAAAGTTATTCAAATTAAGATTTTACCAATGCATATTATTAATCAAAAATTAAGTTTTGTTTTTGTTTACAGTAATAAATTTCCAAAATATCTTTATGGAACGTGATCTTCACTTGATATTGTAATGAATTTTGGCAGAAAAGAAACATCTTTTTGGCCCATACAATGTATTTTTCAGTATAGCCAAAAATATATCAGTGTAACATAAGAGTTTGTGTGGGTCATTGTATATATTACAACATCAACAGCAACAATAATGATATTTGTCATGAGAGCTGTACCCTGTAATCATTTCCTTTTGGTAAATAGCTTAAATAGGGTGGTGCAGTGGGTAGCGCTGTCGCCTCACAGCAAGAAGGTCACTGGTTCAAGCCTCGGGTGGGTCTTTGCATGTTTTTCCTGTGTTCACGTGGGTTTCCTCTGCTGTGGTGACCCCACACTCTCAAAAAAAATGGTACAATGTTGTACCAAAGAAGGTACAAACCCTTGCACTGGGGCAATACCTTTTTATGGGACAGAATTGTACCTTAAGACAAAGAAACAAATTTTTACCATTGCAGTTTGTACCTTTAAGGACACGATTTGTACCATGGGAAACCAAAATGTACCTTTGGTTTTTAAAACCTGCAGATACAATATTGTACCTTCATCAAAGGTACAAATCTGATCCATGAAGGTACCACACTCTCAGAAATAAAGGTACGCAAGCTGTCACTGGGGTGGTGCCTTTTCAAAAGGTACACATTTGTACTTGAAGGGTCCATATTGGTAACTTAAACGTATATATTAGTATCTAAAAATTTTAGGGGGAACACTTTTGTACTTTTTTGTTTTAGGTACTAATATGTGCCCTTGAGGTATTAATATGGACCTTTAGGGTACCACCCCAGTGACAGATTGCGTACTTTTATTTCTGAGAGTGCGCTGCAGTGACAGACACTTTGGACCTTAACAGTGTCAAATGTGTTCCTTCAAGAACTATTTAAAGGCATTTTGTTATATCCAAAATGCGTCAGTTTATTTTCTGTAAATATAAAACATCAAATACATTTTTAAACAATGTTTTAAAAAAGTTTTTTTAAATGCACAATGCAATTAAAATGCATAATTAAAAAATGCACCTTTTCCATTTACAATAAAGTATAAAAAATACTTTAACATAAATCAAAAGATCTATTTTTTGCTGAATATTTCACAACACTTTTCACAAAAATATTACAGAATACATTCTCCCGTGTACATATAAACCTTTTTTTACCTCCAATTTTCACACAATAGTTTTGTTATCACTTAACAGTTAATTTAATTTACTTAATTTTAAAATAGAAATAGAATTATGCTAAAGTATTGTAACGAGATATGCACAATGTTTGATCTGTTTTACAAAAAAAAGCAAACGCCAAAAGATGCGGATATCAATAATCAAAATGAATTTATCAAAAAAAATCCTTTCCAAATGTTTATTAAAAATGCTTTAAATGTTTAGTTTACAATACCTATAGTTTTGTTTTATCAGTTGTTTTGTATTATAGAACTTAATAATTAATGTTTATGAGTTTCTTTAAACAAATGCTTTTAAAAGATTCATGTTTGCCTTTCCAGTAATATTTAAGTTCATAGATCTTGTAATAAAGGAGTTGTTCAGCACTTATGTACCTTTTTTATGATAACAATTGTGTACCTTAATTGTACTCTACAAGGTACAGAACAGTGTCATAAGAGGAATTTTCTGTATCATATAAGGTAAAACTTTTACAAAGGTGCAAAACTGTTCCCTAAGGAACATTATTTGTACCACGTGTACCTTTTTTTTCTGAGAGTGCAGATAAATAAAGGGACTAAGCCGAAAAAAAAAAAGAACAAATGAATAAACAGTTTGTAGTATTCTAATTAATTGAAGTAATTGGTTAACATTAAAGCATTGGACATTTAAGACAACATACAGTATGTAGATGCAATTAATAAAGTAATAATGAAAACTGTCCCTATGAAGATACAAAATGACCTTGAGAATCTATTCCAGGGAAATAAACATTGCCTTTTAATGAAAAAGCCAATGTCTGTACCAGGTTGTTAATACATTTTAATGTAAAAAGCCAATTTCAGCAGTGATTTTTACATGTTTCAAACTTATTGAAGAGCTCTTTTATCTCAAACCAAATGCATCCATCCAGAAAACAGAAGTCTTTCACACACAAGTACTAGAAAATGTACAATTTTTGCATTTGCGTCCAGTCCTCTCCCTCTAGTTGGTTTGTTTGTCCAGTATGGCATGCTATATACAGTATGTTCTCTGGCCGGAAAGATGAGGACTGGACATGTCCTTTCTCTGGCACGGAAGAGCACAGATGAACAGGCCATCTGCAGGCCAGCTTCGTTTAATGTCAGCATAAATGTACATTTCGCACTCCCGCCCGTGAATGCCCACACATCCTCACTTTTCATCCGAGTGAAAACAGGTGCGCTCTCCTTCATCATCTCACTCACTGTTGCCATAGCAACCCTCTCCACAGCATCAGCGTCATCCCCGCGAGCAGCAAGTGGTACCCACCTCGGAGGAAAACTGCGGGGCCACTTTTCATTTTGACTCATCTTCCTAAAGAATAGGCACTGACGTTATCTTGAACTGCAGAGGAAGTTACGGTTTCTCCTAAATGAGCATGAACAAAATATCTCATTATGTTTTGCAATGTCTCACAGGAACTGAATTAGTCTTTGCGTTTCGATTAGAATCTAGGCTGTTGTAAATGAAAGAGATGTGCAGAGCTCTGAAATATTAATTGGCTCGAAAATGGATCTGTGTTTTTTTTTTAAAGAATTCGTTGAACATTTATAAATGAGGAGATTTTGGCATGGGATTCATTTGAATTGCCAGAGAAAACTGTTTGATTGGGCGTCATGACATTTCTGTGTGGAGTTGGCATGTTCTCCCTGTGTTAGCGTGGATTTCCTCTGGTTTCCCTCACAGTCCAAAGACATGCGCTATAGGTGAATTGAATAAGCTAAGTTGGCCGTGGTGTATGTGTGTAAATGTGTATGGGTGTTTCCCAGTGTTGGGTTGCAGCTGGAAAGGCATCCACTGCGTAAAACATATGCTGGATAATTTGGCGGTTCATTCCGCTGTGGTGACCTCTGTTAATTAAAGTGACTAAGCCGAAAAGAAAATGAATCAATGAATGAGTTGTTTAATTTAGAGCCTTTTTGTGTCGTTTCTATATTGTAGCAGTGTTGAAAAGTGTAGCTTGTTTTGTGAAAATTATTGACTTGATGGGTGGCATGTTGGCTTAGTGGGTAGCACTAGCACTGTTGCCTCACAGCAAGAAGTTTACTGGTTTGAGTCCCAGCTGGGCCAGTTGGCATTTCTGTGTGGAGTTTGCATGTTCTCCCTGTGTTGGTGTGGGTTTCCTCCGAGTGCTGTGGTTTCCCCTACAGTCCAAAGAGTATGGCCGTAGTGTATGAGTGTGTGTGTTACCCAGTACTAGGTTGCAGCTGGAAGAGCGTCCGCTGTGTAAAACCTATTACGGAATAGTTGGTGGTTCATTCCACTCGATACATCAGAAACTAAGCTGAAGGAAAATGAATGAATTGACTTGAATCTCTTCATATTTTGGACATTGGTCAAAGTGGTCAATCATTCAGTCACTGTTGAAGCCACTTTCGTGTTAGGTACTAGCTTTCCAGCATCAAATGAGCAGCTAAATTGCCCAAATAAATTGTGGAACAAGGCAATCAATTCCATCACCAAAAGTCATATTGCATTACCTCCTGCCAATATGACCAAATGGCTGAACAGCTCCACAAATACATGAAAATGATCCACCATCTGAGCATTACATTTCCAGCACTATGAACCTTTTTTTCACTAATCTGAATACACTTTAACTTTTAATTTACAAAGTATCCAATAATGATTTGACTCATTGCAGCCAGTTTTAGGTGAATAGCTTAGCGGTTTAACATTTTATCAGTGCAATGCACCAATTCAATCCCAAAACACTTTTTACTGTGAATATCTGTCAACCCACCTTCCTATTTGCTTTATCAGTTCTAAGGCTGTACAACAAATCGAAAAAATGTTATCGCTGTACAGTCCTGTAGCCAGCCTGGTGAAAGGGGTGGTTGTTTTTTCTCAAAACCTGGACCTTTTTGCAATTCATTCATTCATTTTCTTTTTGGCTTAGTCCCTTTATTTTATATGATTTTATTTTATTTTTTATTTTATCGCCACAGCGGAATGAACCACCAACTTATCCAGCATATGTTTTACACAGTGGATGCCCTTCCAGCTGCAACCCATCACTGGGAAACATTTTTGCAGTTATTCATCTTATTTTCTATTTAATTATGAGATTTAAATACATTTTAAGCACTGTTTTAGCTGGATTAGCTTATTAGAAAACCACACGTTTTGATGTCCCAAAAATATTTCCTAGATTTAAAATAAAGAAATATAAAAAAATACTTATTTTTTAAAATAGAACATTTATTACATCATGTATCATTAGAAAACAAAGAACCTGTTTTAAATTAATAAAAAAGAGGTCTTGTCATTTATTAGGCAAATTACAAATAAACTGGCAAATAAACATTCACCTTTACTCAGTCAGACTTTGGCCATTTGAATAATGATAATAATAATAAATAAAAACAATAATGTAGAGCTTCATAAATTTTTCTAGCCTCTCTTGTAAAAAAATACATTTGAAAATTCATGGATAACAACAATTGCTTTCAAATAAATTTTATTTTGATTTGTTTTCGATGGGTTATTTTGACTATTTATGTTAGCATAGCAGTCCAAATAGAACAAACGAGCTCATTTATGGGACAAATGCTGGACCTTTGTCAGTAAGAGGTGGGTCTTTCAAACCACCTGAACACCCCCTGGCTACGAGCCTGCTGTAATATTTACTTGCTATGCTTCAGATTTATCAGGAGTCACCATAGCGTAATGAACCGCCGATTACTCTGGCATATGTTTTATGTGGTGGATACCCTTTCAGCCACAACCCAGCGCTGGGAAACACCTATATACTTTTTCAATTCACACACACACACACACACACACACAATTTAGTTGAGCCAATTCACTTATACTGTGTGTAGCACCTGGAGGAATTCCACGCAAACACGAGGAGAACATGCAAACTCCACACAGAAATGCCAACTGGCCCAGCCCTATCGTTTTAATAGTGTATGCAAAATCCACATCGCAGAAGAGTGCAATAAATTAAATAAACTTTATGTTCTGAATGAATAGGTTGTTTGTTCAAATCTGACCAAGGCCTGATCAGATGGGCCTTTACTATCTTCATTCCTACCTATCCATGTTATGAAGCGGACAGGAGACAGAGGTAAGGAAACGTTAGGGTGTTTATTAAATGACAACAAGGAGCACATGAAGGATAGCCAGGAGGATCAGGAATGATGTTGGGGTCTTTTCCTCCGTGGCTGGGTAACAGGAATACACGAGGATGGACAGCACACACCAGATACAGCTGACAGAGGATGACACAGACTTGGAAGGACTGGAAGACAGGACGATTCGGGAGGACCAGGAAGACTAGGAGGAATACAAAGAGAACAGGTAAGTAAATCGTTTGTTTTAGCTGAGGATGACTACGCTGAGTGGTCGCTCAGTTGTCCGCTTTCGTCGAGACGAGCCCGGACAATGAGCGACTGGAGTGCTGTGCTTTTATCTGGTGCTCGTGAATGTGATGCAGCTGTGTGCTCATTAGAAGTCAGGTGATGGTGATCTTCGTGAGTGGGGGTCGTGAGAGCCTGACCAATCCATGACAGTACCCCCCTCCCCAGGGCCCGCTCCTGAGGGCCGACACCTCCGACGCCGTGGTGGTCTCCCTCTGCCTCTAGGCGCTGGGAACTCAGGGTGGCTCTCATGAAACTCCACCATGAGACTAGGATCGAGAATATCCGCTCTGGGAACCCATGTCCTTTCTTCGGGGCCGTACCCTTCCCAGTCCACCAGGTACTCCAACTGGCCACCACGACGTCGGGAACGCAAGATCTCCTTCACTGCGTAGACGGCTCCTTCTTCTAGGAGCAGTGGAGGAGGGGGTTCCTCTTCGTGGTCAGGCTCTGTGGAGGGAAGAACAGGATCGTGATAGGGTTTCAGGAGTGATACGTGGAATGTAGGGTGAATACGGTAGTGAGAGGGTAATTGTAGTTTGTAGGTGACGGGGTTAACCTGTTCCACGATGGTGAAGGGACCAACAAATCGGGGACTTAACTTGCGAGAGGGCAGTCGCATGCGTATGTCCCGGGTGGATAGCCACACCTTTTGTCCGGGTGTGTATCTGGGTTCTTCAGACCTTCTCCTATCGGCGGTTACCTTGCTTCGACGGACTGCCCTCTGCAGATGTTGATGAGCCTCGTCCCAGACTCTCTCGCTCTCCCGGAACCAGTGATCCACTGCGGGGACATCAGATGGTTCGCCATCCCAGGGAAAGAGCGGTGGTTGGAAGCCCAGGACGCACTGGAATGGCGTGAGTCCGGTGGAGGGTTGCCGCAGTGAATTTGGGCATATTCTGCCCAGCCCAAATACTGGCTCCAGGAGTTCTGGTGACCACTGCAGAAGGTCCTCAGGAACCGTCCCACCTCCTGAATCTTCCTCTCTGTCTGCCCGTTGGTTTGGGGATGATATCCAGAAGAGAGGCTGACGGCCACACCTAGGAGCTTGAAGAAGGCTTTCCATAGACGTGAGATGAACTGTGGACCTCTGTCCGACACAATATCTTCTGGAATACCAAATGACCTGAAGACTTGATTAAAGATATTGTCGGCAGTTTCAAAGGCTGTGGGAAGACCTTTCAGAGGGATTAGTTTGACAAACTTTGAGAATCTATCTACTATGACTAGAATACAGGTATTACCTTCTGACGAAGGGAGGTCAGTGATAAAGTCCACTCCTAGGTGTGACCAGGGACGGTTCGGAATCGGCAAGGGATGGAGCTTTCCAGCGGGTAGATGACGTGGGCTCTTGGATTGGGCACAGTCCTTACAGCCCTGAACATATTGCCTCACATCCCTTGCCATGTTTGGCCACCAGAATCGTTGGGATACTAGCGAGAGAGTATTGTTGATCCCTGGATGTCCAGTGCCTAGCGAGGTATGTAAGGAGTGGATCAGATCTACCCGGTGTTCAGGTGGTATGAACTGCCGATGAGGAGGGCATCCCGGCGGAGCAGGGGCTTCCGGAGTGGCAACGACTGGAGGAGCGTTCCAGGTGATCGGACAAATGGAGATGTGTTCGGGAAGAATCTTCGTTGGGAGTTCTTCATGATCGTGATGCTCGTGTAAACGAGAGAGAGCGTCTGCTCTTAGATTCTTGGGTCCTGGACGATAGGAAATGGAGAAATCAAAACGTGAGAAGAAAAGTGACCATCTGGCTTGACGTGGACATAGTCTCTTGGCCTCTTTGATGTATTGGAGGTTTTTGTGATCTGTGATCACCTGGAACGGATGTTTGGCTCCCTCCAACCAGTGACGCCACTCCTCCAAGGCTAGCTTGATTGCTAGAAGCTCCCTGTCTCCTATGCTGTAATTCTGCTCCGCCGGGCTCAACTTCCGAGAGAAATAGGCACAGGGATGCAGTCGGGGCGGTGTATCATGATGTTGAGATAATACTGCCCCGACGCCGGTGGTGGATGCGTCCACTTCCACCACGAAAGGAAGATTTGGGTCAGGATGAGTCAGGAGTGAGGCCCTTGTGAACTCCTTCTTAAGAAGGCGGAAGGCTGCGGCTGCTTCTTTGGTCCACTCCAGTCCTTTGGGTTTACCCTTGAGGAGATTAGTGAGAGGTGATGTAATCCTGCTGTAGTCCTTGATAAACCGTCTATAAAAGTTAGCAAACCCAAGAAACCTCTGGAGCTCCTTAATGGAAGTGGGTTCTGACCAGGATAGAACAGCCTCAATTTTCTTCCCATCCATACGTATACCGGTTTGGTCAATGATGTATCCCAAGAAATGAATCGACTTCTGGTGGAATGAGCATTTCTCCGCTTTGAGGTAGAGGTGATGTTCTCTCAATGTGTGTAGGACCTCCGCAACGTGTTGGCGATGTTCGGCCTCACTCCGGGAGTAAATGAGGATGTCATCTATGTACACTATTACACAGTGGTGAAGAAACTCCCGGAGGACTTCATGAATGAAGTTTTGGAATACGGAGGGGGCGTTGACCAGACCGTAAGGCATGACCTCATATTCATAGTGGCCAGTAGGGGTCACGAATGCTGTCTTCCATTGGTCCCCCTCACGTATTCTTATCAGATTATACGCGCTGCGGAGGTCCAATTTAGTGAAGACTTTAGCTTCTCGGAGCTGTTCCAAAGCGGCTGGTACCAGAGGAAGGGGATATCGGTATTTTACTGTACCGTTATTTAGGACCCTGTAGTCGATGCATGGACGCAGCCCTCCGTCCTTCTTGGCCACAAAGAAGAAGCTTGAGGCGGCTGGTGATTTTGAGTGACGTATGTACCCCTGACTCAGAGCCTCCCTTATGTAATCTTCCATTGCCTGATTCTCTGGAAGCGAGAGCGGGTAGATCCTACCTCTTGGCAACTGGGCATCTGGAACTAGGTCGATCGCGCAGTCCCATGGCCGATGCGGCGGTAGCTGGGAAGCTCTCTTGGGGCAGAAGACATCATGAAAGGAGCTGTACTCCTTAGGAATGTGGATAGACTGCTTCTCAGGAGGGCTCTCGACCGATGTTGCAAACAAAGAAATGGGGTTCCGACCTTGAAGAGGGAGATTTGGAAAACAGGCAGGTGTACATCCAGATCCCCATTTCTTTATCTCTCCTGTGCCCCAAGAGATGATGGGATCGTGCTTCACCAGCCACGGGCGCCCTAGAATGATGTCCATATTTGCACCCTCCAGAACCAGAAATTGAATCCTCTCTTGATGTAACAACCCCACTTGAAGAAGGATGTCTTCGCATTGTCGATGGATACGGGTCGAAGATCGAGTGCACTGGGTTATCGGTTGTATCTGGTATATATGCGAGGACGCCTCAGTACGGAGGTGGAGTTGACGACAGAGGGATTGGGAGATGAAGTTCCCTGCTGACCCGGAGTCGATGAGGGCTGTGACAAGGAGAGAAATAGAGGCAGTAGTTATTTGTACGGTGGTAGTAAGTGGTTTACATTGTTCAATATTCGTACTGAATACACTCACTGAAGTCCGAATGGGACGAAGGGGACACTCCATACGGGTGTGTCCACTGACACCGCAGTATAGACACAGACCCCGGGTCAGCCTCCTCTGTCGTTCCGCTGATGTCAGTCTTCCAGACTCTATTATCATGGGTTCTGGTTCTGGAGAGGCTGTTGACTCAGGCGATTGGAGGAGTGCAGACGAGGGGGTGATGGTGTCCTGTTGATAGGAACGGAGACGATCGGAACATCGGAGAGAATGTTGGATGAATCTCTCCAGACCCATTGTATCATCTAATGTGGCCAGTTGGATTCGGAGAGTGGGTTCCAAGCCGAGCCGGTACGTGGTCAACAACGATCTCTCATTCCATCCACTTGCAGCTGCTAGAGTGCGAAACCGGAGAGCATATTCCTGTGTAGATAGAGTACCTTGCTTTAGATGATACAGCTGCTCTCCAGCGGCTACTTCCCCATCAGAACGTCCAAACACCTCTTTGAAATACTCCGTGAAGGTAGTGATGGAATTCATGACCGGCCCGGCTTGGTTCCAGATCGTCTCAGCCCATTTAAGTGCAGGTCCAGAGAGTAGAGATACGATGTAGGCGATCTTCGACCTATCTGTGGGATATAGAGAAGGTTGCATTTCGAATATGAGGGAACATTGTAACAGAAAACCATTGCACTCCCCCGCTCCGCCTGAGTAGGGCGCTGGTCGGGCCATGGGACTGGAAGGAAGGGCCGAAGAAGAAACTGTGGAGGCGGAAGTGCTCGGTGCTGGTGGTGCGTTGGAAAGTGGAGCTGGTGGCTGTAGAATCCGCTTCAACTGGTCCACCAGCTCTTGAAGGTGATCGGGGGTGCTCATGTTGTCGTCGTTATAGGTCCGGGCTTCTGTTATGAAGCGGACAGGAGACAGAGGTAAGGAAACGTTAGGGTGTTTATTAAATGACAACAAGGAGCACATGAAGGATAGCCAGGAGGATCAGGAATGATGTTGGGGTCTTTTCCTCCGTGGCTGGGTAACAGGAATACACGAGGATGGACAGCACACACCAGATACAGCTGACAGAGGATGACACAGACTTGGAAGGACTGGAAGACAGGACGATTCGGGAGGACCAGGAAGACTAGGAGGAATACAAAGAGAACAGGTAAGTAAATCGTTTGTTTTAGCTGAGGATGACTACGCTGAGTGGTCGCTCAGTTGTCCGCTTTCGTCGAGACGAGCCCGGACAATGAGCGACTGGAGTGCTGTGCTTTTATCTGGTGCTCGTGAATGTGATGCAGCTGTGTGCTCATTAGAAGTCAGGTGATGGTGATCTTCGTGAGTGGGGGTCGTGAGAGCCTGACCAATCCATGACAATCCAGTAGGTGCTGGTAGTTGAACTTAGAGCTGAAAATAAGTGATGTTTTATAAACAAATTTCGGGAGGAGCACGCGCAGAAGTTTCAGTATCAAATACGTCATTGACAATTATTCTATTATCCAATCAGTTCTTGACCAAACCCCTATATATACCAAAGCTGTCTTACCTGCAGCATCTTACGACTTTAGCATCCCTCCACCACCCCGTCACCTCACCTCTTAAGCATTACAATCCCGGGGGGAGCGTTCTGGGGCCGGGCTAGATACTTCGCTCGAATCCCTATTCCTCTCTATTTCCTGATAAGAGGAATAACTCGAGTTTGGGTGTCTTCCCCGAGCTCAGAGCCCTCTCCCCGGACAGCACGCCAAATACGTTTTATTCTGAAACTATTGCAAGTGTGAACTCGTGAAATGCTAATTCCAATAAGAATCTGAATTTTTGCAAAGTTTTTCCGTCATTTGTGACGTTTTACAAACTAAATGGGGTAACACTTTATTTTGATGGTCTATTTGAGTATTAGTAGACTGTCTGCTTAATATCTGTTGATACTGCTCCTTCAACAGACATTTAACTGACTATAAGAAACTTTGCAAGTACATGTCAACTAACTAACTTACACTAACCCTAACCCCAACCTAACAGTTTACTTATAATCTAATGAGAATTAGTTTACGTGTAAATGCAATGTATCTTAAATTCAACAAACGGACCATCAAAATAAAATGTGACCCTAAGGCCTAACGCATAATTTAAAAAAAAAAATAGTAGAAATAATATTTTATATAAAATAATAGAAATATAGCTAGAAATCGCAACACTCAACAACTATATAGCATGTCGCAAATTTTCCCAGTATCACGCAGCCTTATCATTACTGCAATATAAAATTTTTAGGCCTCCTTTAACTCAAACACCATCTTTGCTTTTGTGTGCAATTATTTATTTGTTTTGTTCAAACATGTTGATCTTTTGCAGCCAATTTTTGTACAATCTAAATAAAATTCATCAATTTCTTTTTTCTTCTCTCTAGGATGCACTAAACCCCCTTGTCAATCAGCGAAGGGACTTTTCTCACGAACACCAGACACTCCTTGTTTCATAACTTTGGGAGATGTATGGCAGCGCACGTGCCGTCGGCCACATCGAGGGCAGTCCTGCTCGTTCCCCGCGGCTGCCCCGTTCTCCTCGATTGGGCCACCGTCGAGCCAACAGCAGCAGTTCGGGTGGAAAAACCTTATCCATGGAAAACATCCAGTCGCTCAATGCTGCCTACGCCACATCCGGCCCAATGTACCTAAGCGACCATGAAGGCGTTGGGTCCACGGCGACCTACCCTAAAGGTACCATGACACTCGGCCGAGCCACAAGTCGTGCCATGTATGGTGGTCGGGTCACAGCGATGGGAAGCACCCCTAATATTGCCACGGTGGGAATCCCGCATGCAGACCTTCAGTCTTATGGAGACCTGGGCTCTCTGTCTCTGCTCCACCACCAAGGGACGCCGTCAGCCCTGCTGCGTCAGGTAGTCCGGGGCGGCGGTGGAGAACTTCTGGAGCTCCAAGCACAGCTACGGGACACGCAAAGGGAAAACGAGCTCCTTCGGAGGGAGCTGGACCTGAAGGACAGCAAGCTGGGATCCTCCACCAACAGCATCAAGAGCTTCTGGAGCCCCGAGCTGAAGAAAGAGCGCGTGATGAGGAAAGAGGAGGCCGCGCGCACTTCTATCCTCAAAGAACAGATGCGGGTGACCCATGAGGAGAATCAGGTTAGAATGGTTACATTAACTTATACTGTGTACATAAGGCTCTGTGTTTGAGGAAAAATTACCTTTAAGGGATAGTTCATCCAAAATTGAAAATTCTGTAATCATTTATTCACCTTTTACTTGTTCCAAACTCGTTCAACTTTCTTTCGTCTTTTAAGGGTGCCATATACCTCATTGGTTTAATAAGTTAAATTGTTCTCTGACATCTACATAGTATGTTTATGACTTCGGTAAGTTCAAAAAATCTCCAGAAGCGCTTTTAAAAGCACATTTATTACATCATGAAATACCCATAGAATCAGAAATGTCCATGATTGACCATATATGGCTCGTGTCGTGAATATTAATGAGCTCTGCTCTGATGTGCCACTCTTACAGAAACACACACACACACACACACACACACACACACACACACACACACACACACACACACACACACACACACACAGCATGGTGTACGCTGAACATGGACGAGTATAAACCCAATCAGTGTAACGTTAACCTATTTTGCTCACCAGGGGCCTGATGAATCAACGTTGCGTACGCACAAAAACTTTGCATACGCCAGATTTCACGCTCACGTTTGGATTTACTAATGATGAAATTAACGTGGGAATGTGTGTTGGTCCACACCAACTTCAAGTCTGGCATACGTGTGTTTCTTGTGTGTGTTTGTTTTATTTCCATTGGCGTCTCCTAGAGGCAATTATGTTAAATTGCACGCTACAAAGTATCGCACCAACAAAGTATCCTGTCAACTGGTTCTTGCCAAAGGGAACTGGCAGACCGCTTGGGGTTAAGCCAGTCGTCGTTGAGCCGTGCAATGCCAGCTGTATGGGACGGGATCATCCGCATGTCTAGCAGGCATATAAGGTTTCCATACCATGCAGTTGACCAGCCAAACATTAAAGCCCAATTTGCAGCGATCACCGGTTTTCCCAATTCAATCGGAGCGATCGACTGCATGCACATTGCTATAAAGGCGCATCTGAAGACGAATTTGCGTACTTGAATTGGAAACATTCAATAAATGTGCAAATAATATGTGATGCTTAAACGCGCTTAACAAATATTGTGGCAAGGTGGCCTTGGTCAACCCATGATTAATTCATCCTCATAAACGGCATGGTTGGGATGAGGCTTGGGATAAGGTGGCAGGGTGCGCGATGGTTGGCTTTTTGGTGAGTGATGTATTTAAGGATATTATTCCAGCTAAATTTTTTTTATTGTATATTATGTTATTGAGCGTAATTATTTAACTGCATATCAGGAGACCGCAGTTCTCCATTAAAGATGTGGCTGTTAAGCCCCCTCAACAACACACAAACTGACCAAGAGCGCAGATACAATGACGCCCATTCTCGCACTCGGTCCATTGTAGAGCAGGCAATTGGGCATCTGAAATGCCGGTGGTGCTGCCTTGATAAAGCAGAGGGGTGCTGCTATACCGCCCTACCAAAGTGTTCCTCTAATACATCTGTGTCTCCCACAGACACGGATACTACTCCAAACAGTAAAGTGTTGCCCACAATTGAGGCAACTCTCTCCTCAAAGGTTGTTAGTTTAGCATCCCCTCCCCTCTGAGCCGCTGTTCTCCTCTTAACCTGCACCTTTACATCGGACCATTTCTTTATTAATTTGTTCACAGTGCGATGTTCAGACCCCACTGGGTTAACCGTGTCAGCTAAACTCTCCCACTCTTTTTTTTTCTTTTGTTATTAATTCCGGAGGACAAACTTGCAAATAACAGTTTTTCTCCGGTCTACCTCCAATAGGAGCACCTCCAATTCACATTCTGTGAAGTTTCTCTTCTTGCTTGCTTGCTTTTGCAATTGCTTTTTCGTTTGGTTTTGCCAAAGTAGAGTCATAACCATATTTATACAGGGAGGAGGCAGGGAGGGGTTGTTTTAGGGAGGCAATGTTTTAGAATTGATTCAACGCAAGTCATCGTACATGAGGCCCCAGATCTGTAAAGGTTATATTATAATTAAACTTGACAAAAAAGAATGATAGAGATGTATCACGTTGTATTTTGAAGCTATAGTCAAAGAAAACACAGACAGGAATTATTGTCAACCTCTGCATGAACAGATGGCATTTGAGCATAGTGTTTGTTCAAACATACATGTCAAATTTCAGAATAAACGTGATAAATTAACAAAAGATGTAACTACATAAACATACCTTATGCTTCTTCGGTGTGGAGATGAATAATAGGGTATATGTGGAAGTATGCTCAAGGACTATTAATTTGACAGTAAACTGGGTTAACGTTTCCGGTGAACTGTATACCATTGTAAAATTGGTGCGTTTAAGGTCTGGTTTCTTTAAAAATCAGTGTCTCCACTGGCTGAGTGACATCCGATATATAGTGGGTCTCAGATTGTACAAGAAGCACTGCATTAAATTACACCATATCTTAAAAATATGAACATTTATTTTACCACAGTATATTCAAGGGAGCTTCTGCGCAAGCCTGCCGATACAGATGGGTGCGTGCGAGTAAACTGCTTTTCGTCTCGTTTTAAGCTTGAGCGACTAAATGAATGCCAAAGTCTATTAAACTGATTGTATTTTAATTATATTACTACATCGATGCTGTACATTAGAACATTAGCTCTGCATATACCCTATTGTTTAATCTGTAAATCTTGCATTTTGCATGCTGAGATGATATTGAAACATGTCTTCTGCTGTCGTTGCCCAGTAACGCACAGTAAACAATTTGGCGCTTGTGTTTTCAAAATAAAAGTCCCACATACATAGTAAGTGAAATATACGCATAAATATAACTAAGGGAGGAAAGTTATCACTGTTGTATTACTAGAAAATGTTGCTGCTTATTAAACTCAGCATGAGGCATGCATATTAATGATCTCAGAGCTTTTTTATTATCTCAGAGCTTGATGACGTTGCTGTTCATCTGGTTCGAATGAACGACCCAAATTAGGCATACATGCAAATGCAGAGGGCATGGCCCGTGAGTCTCATCAAAATTTGTTTTGTCTTCTGATTGGCCCGTTGTCCACACGAGAATGAGGAAACAGTGGTGTCTGAGGCTAACAGTATGCCCATTTCCATATACTGATCATTTATTATTCTACTATGCCTTGGTACACCCAGATTTTCATTATAGGGCATCTTTAAACAGAAACTAAGATATTTTGAAGAAAGCTGGAAACCTGTAACTATTGACTTGCACAGTATTTGTTTTGACCTGTAAGTCAAAGGTTACAGGTTTTCAACTTTCTTCAAAATATCTTCTTTTGTGTTCAGCAGAAGAGAGAAATGTTTGGAGCCACTTGAGGGTGAGTAAATAGTGAGCAGATTTTCAATTTTGGGTGAACTATCCCATGAATGCAAGTTCTACAAAGGCAATTTGTAGATTTCCTTCTAATTAAGGCACATTTTCTTGGGTTTCTTTAGATGATCTACAGTAATGTGGAGAAAAATAGGTTTAAAACCTTCATCCATATTTTTTTTATTGTAGCACCAGTGTGTCCTTCTAAAATGACCCTAAATTCAAAAGGTTGTGCTGTAAAGCCCTTTTTGAAATCTTCATTTTTAGGAATGAGATGCATAAATAATAGATTGTGGCATTTATAGATTATTTATTGAGTTCTTTTGGCTGTTATAAAGATAACCATTCAAAGTACACTACAATTCAATAGTCTGGGGTCAGTCAGCAGGTTCTGTTTGGCTTTGCTGTCACGAACACAATTACATTTTGACAAATATTTAAGGGTTATTTTAAATTGTAACAATATTTAACAGTTGTACTTTATTATTGTGTTTTTGTAAGCAGAAAAAAACATACTGATACCAAACTTTTGGAGAGTAGTGTACTTTATTATATGAAAATATGTTGAAATGAAAACTGTCAATTACATCAAATTCATATGGTCATTCATGGAACTCTAAAGATGATGAAAAACCCTTACAGAACAAACACATGAGCTTCGCATGTGTTGGCACAAGTTGAAATCACATTTAAAACACACAAATCATAGTGTTTAAACATTTGTATTTGTGAAAAAATATGACCACATTTTGTCCACATGAATATTTGTTAATACATGTGAGGCTCATGTGGTTTTTCTGTAAGGGAAAAATGTGTATTTGTAAAATTTTATGACTGATGTGCAAAAGTATTCCTTTAGTTACACAGCATACCGAATGTCAAACAGATTTGATGAGCAAACAATGACAGATTTTTCATTTCTGATTAACTTTTCTTGTAAGACTTGAGAAATCCGCCCAGTCTATGAATTGTGGTGTTGCCAAGGTTGCTCTTCCTGCCTCCAGTTTTGGTGTCATCTGTGGGCTGTACCTTTCTTCTCCTCCGCTCTGTGTCTCATTCAACTGTGTAATCACGCTCTCACTCTTTTTTCCACCCACTCTCCTGCTCTTTAAGTCTATTCACAGCTGATTTCTTCTTTTTGGTTTGTCTGTATTTTATGTGGCACTTCTGGAAAGAGGCTCTTATATACATTAACATTTCATCATTTAATCTGATGTGGCACTCCGTCAATGGACATGACAAAACCATATAGTGAATAATTTTTTAGTTCTTACTCTAAAATATAACTAGATGTGACATGTTCAAAGCCTTCCAATAGTTTGTATTTGTATTATCAATGCCTAAAAAATGATGTTGTTCATAATTTAGGTTAGTAAGTATTTGAAAACTGTTTTTAAAACTTTGAAATATTATTACAATTCAAAAATCACACTGTCCTATTTCTACGGAGATCCGGAAGGGATGTGGTGGTGGGGAAAAAACTGGGTGGGAAAAAAAAAAAAAAAAAAAAAAAAAAAAAAAAAAATATATATATATATATATATATATATATATATATATATATATATATATAGAGAGAGAGAGAGAGAGAGAGAGAGAGAGAGAGAGAGAGAGATTTAAGATTTTGCATTCCCTCACAAAGTTTTGTGTTCCCCTCACAAAACTGTTGTACCACAAACACTTTCTGAAACACAGCATGAACCCAGAGTATAAATGCAATTCCTTTTATTTAAAGCTTGATATGCATATTGTAAATACGTCTTGCAGTAGTTAAGAGCTCTGTACTTCCCTATGGGGCGTTGCAGAGTGAAGGCATAGGGGAATTAATGCATTAGGAAAGTGATAATCTATTAAAAAGAGGAAAAGAAGATAAATAATTATATTATATTATATTTAATTATATTATATTATATTATATTATATTTATTATATTATATTATATTATATTATATTATATTATATTATATTATATTATATTATATTATATTATATTATATTATATTATGCTATATTATATTATATTTTATTATATTATATTATATTTATTATATTATATTACACAGTGGATGTGTGGATGGGTGTGTGGATGTGGATGTTTCCCAGTGATTGGTTGGAGCTGGAAGTTAGTGGTTTATTCCGCTGTGGCGACCCCAGGTTAATCAAGGGACTAGGCCAAAAAGAAAATGAATGAATATTATATTCAGTACATTCTATATTCAGTCTCTCAGTAGTTTATCTCAATAATTAATTAATGACAATTACTGTGATAATGGTACTAAACGCTGCTTTGATTACGCTTCATCTTTGTGGGTTGTAAGTTTGGTTTCCCTTTGCAGAATGAGAAAACAGATACTGCCCCTGCGATGCAGAATGCAGCTGTCGTTTTACTCGACTTTTGTCTGTTTGGTATCTTCAGGCACAGCTTTTTCTTCTAGTTGCAAAACAATGCTAGTCAACAACACAGTTGGGTTTCATTTGTGCTAGTTGTTTGGCATTGATTTGGTGTGTCCATACCTGCCAACATTTGTCTCAGAATTTCCGGGACATCGGTGAGGGGGTATTTGAGGAATGGGTTACGTGGTAGTGGTCAGAGTAACAAAGTTGAGAACCAGAAGGTGTATGTGGTGTTAATAACTGTACCATGAACTGGTTTTCGGGTGGCGCAATCGGGTACTATACCAAAGTTGATGACCGGGGTGGGTAGGATAGTGAAATTATCGGAGTTTTTCTGGAGAAATAACAAAACAGGAGGGTGGCGGGAGATGGGTGTGAAATACTGGACATTCCCAGGAAAACGGGAGTGTTGGCAGTAGGCTTGGGTGGTAATACGGTAATATGGTATACCGCGGGATCTAAAAATAGCAACGGTGTCAGTTTCAATAACCTTATACTGTCAAAAAAAACAACAATGCACTTATATAGGAGACAAGTATTAAATATTAAATATATTTATTTAATGCCTAAAAATGCGTATGCGTGATTGTCATCACGGAACAGTGTGGAGGAGAGAGAGAGGTGAGGTAAGATGGCGAGTCGTGCACCAAGTGACCTGGTCTCGAAAAAGAACACAACCCAACACAACACAAATGAGAAGGGAGACGTGGGAAATATGAACTAAAAGTCTGCATTCCTGCTGCGGGACCCGACCAGATGTCGGTGCAGGAATAAATTTCCGAATAAAGCACGGGAGTGGTCGGGAACTCTGGTGTAATTTGAACGGGAGAGGGCGGTCTATCACTCACTCACGAGCGACCGCGTGTGTGTGTGTGTGTGTGTGTGTGTGTGTGTGTGTGTGTGAATGAGAGAGAGCGTGATGCTGTGCGTCACTTGTTTGGTGCTGTCTATCTATGTGTGTGAGTGAGAGAGCAAGCGTGATGCTGTGCGTCGCTGGCTTGGTGCTGTCTATGTTTGTGTGTGTATGTGTGTATGTGTGAATGAGAGAGAGCGTGAAGCTGTGTGTCGCTTGTTTGGTGCTGTCTATGTATGTGTGTGAATGAGAGAGCGAGCGTAATGCTGTGCATCGCTGGCTTGGCGCTGTATATGTGTGTGTGTATGTGTGTGAATGAGAGAGAGAGTGATGCTGTGTGTCGCTTGTTTGGTGCTGTCTATGTATGTGTGTGAATGAGAGAGGGAGCATGATGCTGTGCGTCGCTGGTTTGGTGCTGTCTATGTATGTGTGTGTGAATGAGAGAGAGCATCCCGCGCAGATCTTTAATACGAACAACACAAACATGTGACCGCGAATCTAAGGTCGCATATACGGTATTCAGTTTCTGAATTGTTTAGGCACAAACCAACAGTTTGGTGACTCTGTCTGAGCCTTACATAATTATTTTTTTATTATGCACGGTAATACCGTATACCGAGGTAAAATAGGGAGGAGGTTTGACGGTATCAAAATTTGGAGACCGCCAAAGCCTAGTTGGCAGGTATGATCTTGACCATAAAGTATGCACTTACTGTACATAGTCAAATACATGCAAAAATCTGTTTATTCACATACACTGAAGTAAACGGAGGTCGTGATTAAACTACCTTTTTGCCAGTCATTAGCTTAATAAAGTGAGTTGGGGTATGTTAGATTCATAGGTTCCCTCCGATGTTAAAAGCAAATCTAGTCTTGCTCCTGTTGAACTGATTGTCCTGCGTCCAAAATCGCCTACTATTTAGTATATACTACATTTAAATTGAGTGAAACTCAGACGTAATACCTCCGGCATTCTTTATTATCACGTGATCTATCTGCGTCAGTGGTGTTGCTTCACTCTCATTCATGAATTCTCTCATGGTGCATTATGGGATAGCATAGCGTCCATTAGATGCGCACTTCAGAATCTCACCTGAATTAGTAGGCACTTCTCACATATTGTTTTTCGAATTCTATGAATTCAGACATACTCCTCGGCTCACATGCTGTTTTTAACATATTATATAGTATAGAAGTATGCGATTTTCAGCATTTGGCTTAATAATAAAGCTCTCTATAGTGTTTACAGTAGGTCAGTCTCTCATTCCTGAACCTGATAGTCTCTTCTATTCAACAGCTGAGGACAGGACACATCGGTTTTCTCCTCCTGTCGATCAGTGTGTCTGAGCGTGAAGCGGTGGCCTAGTTAAATCACACTCCGTCAGCACGCAGCACCAGGCCTGAGACGAAGGAATGTCAAGGGCAAATGTGTGTCTTTGTTTCCCTCCATCTGATTCTTTGTCTCCTCTGCCAGCGTTTGACTCAACCGCTGTCTGTTATCCTCTCTCTCTCTGTCTGCCAGCTCTCTTTTTGGCTCCGTTCCTGTCACACATCCTCACTCTCTGCGCTTCTTCCTCATCCTGTGTCCTTTACAGCCGCCTTGCTCTCTGTTACTCTCTCCACCCATCCTCTAAGGCACCATATGGCATTTACTCGCATATTTTGGATGACATATGGAGGCTGTATACTGTAAATACCACATCAAGAAACTTGCAAAGCATTCAGGCACTTTACCAGTTCACTAACTTGACTAAATTGCATTTCAAACCTTGATTTGGTGACATTTTATTAATAAGTGCTGGTGGGTGAATACAATGTTACGCTGTATTTTCATGTATTGTGTCTTAGATGCTACAGGAAACATGATATATTGAGTTTAAGCAGAGACTATGTGTATTTCAAGGAGGGCTGGGCGATAAATCACAATATCATGTTTCATATCATTCAGTATCAATAATTATTGAGTATGATTTAACAATGCATTTAGGAATATTAGGATTTTTTATTTATTTATCCACTGTATTTTATTTTACCAACATTACTAAGGCAAATAGTTTTAATAGTCAAAAACCTAAATATTTGAACAAAGTATCTGATCTCTTTATAATATAATAAACATAAGTGTTAAAGTGACTCTTAAACTTGATAAATAAAATGTTACAAAGTGTGTTATGGTAAAGTGTAAATACTGAACAATCAAAGCAAACTTTAAGGTGTGAATAATAATGATACAGTAAACCTCAAACTCTGTCAACAACACAAATTATGATAATCAAATCTGAGCTTTCAAGTAAAGGAACTCACCATCATTATTCATATACATACTGCAACATTACAAATTGGGAAGTTGAATGACTATATTACCCCTTATGCTTTAAATACTCTTTCTGATGGGGAGCTAGTGGCTGGGATGCACAAAAACAAGAATCCGACACAATCTCACGGCAATTTGTAACTTCTTAATTTAGTGGCTAATTCATATGAATTCGTACAATCTAATTCGTACATTAGGTGCCACGCCTCTTTTTTAAAATCGTACAATTTTGTACAACTGAACTCGAATTAGCCACTAAATTAGCCACTAATTAGCCACTAAACTGACAAAACGTAAAATACTTACGTTTTCTCATGAGATCAGGCTGAAGAATCCTAAAAGCCTCTTTGGCGACATCCTTACATCTTTTTTTTATTTTACAATCTCCTCACTGCTCAGTCACTTGTAACTACATGACCATCAACCATTTATGGAGAAAAGTAAAAAGCGCTGCAGTGTTTGGGTCCGCTGTGTTTGTCTGAGGTAATTAGTCTGCCAGAATTACTGAAATGTGTATATTCCATAGATAGTGTGAAGCAGATTGGTTAGTTCTAGTTACATTAATTGCGGTGCACACATGGCATTCGGAAAAGTTTCGATGTTTTCAACTAGGTGTGGCTGGAAAATGTGTGCGGTTCACATGTGCGCCGCTTGCACAAAATGTACAAGTGTCATTTTCACATGTGCATCGTGCAAGTCATGCGCCTCCATTGTAAATGAAATTCTTACACCCTAAGCTTATTGGCATTGCTTCCAAGTCACGCGCTCACCAGCCACATTTTAATTAAACTGAAGCCTTTATACTGAAACTACATACAGAACTGGATTTTTAATTGATATTGACCATTGTGTTCGGTTAATAAATATCGATACCAATTTTATCACCCAGCCCTAATTTAATGTGCACATGAGCCGGAAGTTGCTGAGACTTTTATTTTGGAAAGTTGATTTACTTCCATCTGAAATTTAATAATAGGGTATATGCAGAAGTATGCTAAAGGACTTTTAATTTGTCAGTAACCTGGGTTAAGCGCTTCCGGTGAACTGTATCCCGTTACAAAATTAGTGCGTTTAAGGTCTGTTTTCTTTAAAAATCAGCAATCTCTACTTGCTGAGTGATATGCGATATATAGTAGGTCTCAGATTGTTCTAGAAGCACTGCATTAAATAAAAATTTTCCCCGCCATGTCTTTAAAATATGAACATTTATTTTACCACAGTATATTCAATGGAGCTTCTGTGCTAGCCTGCCAATATTGACGGGCACGTGTGAGTAAACAACTTTTCGTCTCGTTTTACGCTTAAGCAACTAAATGAATGCCAAAGTCTATTTAACTGATTGTATTTTAATTACGTTACAACATTGATGCTGTAAAAGAAACCGTATAAATTGAAAAAAAGTCACATTAACCGTTCACTGGAAGTTTATCAGTATAGGAAGAAACACTAGCTCCGGATATACCCTATTGAGTAGGGGGCGGAGCTTTCTTTTTGAGCACCATTCCCTTGTAGCAAACTGACAGAGGGGTGTGTTTAAGAATATTGCGGCTCAATCTATCAAACTGACATCCACAAAGAACCACCAGTCTAAATGCGGGAGCAATTGATCAGATTCCCAAAACAAACATTTTTTACGTGAATTAATTTGTATGAAATAATTGTGCCCCTAAGGAATAACAATGTGCCCTATATCATAATAAACATTTTGATTTCACATGTACTTTAAAGGGATAGTTCACTCAAATGTATAATTGCTTCTAATCTCAGATGTTGTACTGATCTCAGATCAGTACAACATAAAAGAGGGATTTAGTGATTTATAAAATGCTAAAATCAAACGTATACAAGCAAAACAAAACTACCAACTGCTCTTGATGATACAATGAGCTTTTATGAAATAAGTATGCTCCGGATCATTTGTTTGGATCAAGGATGTGGATTAAACTAATTTTGCAAATAACATTGTGTTTATATTGTTTCATTTCAGAATCTCAGAAACCATGGGTATTCATTTTGTTTTGCCCGTGTGTCTTTTTTACTCTCAAAGTGCCAATAGCTGCTGACTTGATCCCTTTAAATGAATTAGCATTCATTTAAATACACAAACAGGTTAAAATAACTATGCCTATACTGCAATTAAGAGTGTATGTTTATTTAAAGAGACAGTTCATCCAACAATGAAAATTTTGTCATCATTTACTAAACCTTGACATGTTCCAAACCAGGTTAATTATTTTTTTTTATTATTTTTTTGTTCTGTTGAACACAAAATAAGATATTTTGAAGAATGTTGGAAGCCTATAACCACTGACTTCCATTTTTTCTCCTAATATGAATATCAGTGGTTACAGGTTTCCAACATTCTTCAGAATATCTTCCTTTGCATTCAATAGAAGAAAAAAAAAACTCAAACTGGTATGAATCAAGTCACGGTTGAGTAAATTATGGTAACATTAAAATTTTTGGATGAATTATCCCTTTAATATAGAGAAATCTCCTAACATTTTAGTGTTATTAACAGCAATTATTATTAAATTATAGAAAAGAAGTTTAAATTGTGCAAACAAATGCACTCACTAGAGCCCATTTTGTTGTTTGAATCCTGCAAATTTCATTACAAACGTTTTTTTGACCATGTTTTCACAGTTACCTGGTTTTGTATAACTCCCTTTTTCTTTTCTTTTTTTTTTTTTTTGCAAAATGAGTGCTAAAACACTGCATGCAAATCAAAGAAATGCTGTTCACTCCCCTCTAAATCTCTTAATGCATCATTGCAATGTGGCTGTTTTGTTAGAAAACGAAAGGCAATTTTAGCGCCAATGAAAAGCTGAGATATGTCATTTGCCTAAATATTCAGTTTCTGAGCTGCAGACTTTTATTTAAATAATAAAAAAAACAACGACCCTACAGGGGACATAATTTCCTTGTGAATGCCTTATGAATCATTTAAATCACATTTTCCGGATAAATCCCTCAGATTCAAGTATTCAGCTCGTAGGTCTGAAGGACATTCTTGAAAATGAAGATTAAAGAAGTTTGAATTCCAAAGCTCTCCACGATAAAGTAAAACAAATGCATAAATTAGCTGCTGTAGGGTGAAAGGGAGTTTAGCATAAAAACTGAAGAAAGAAGGAATGAATGGAAAGTGCTGCTTAGTTCATTATCAACAGGTCAGATTCTACACACAAGGTCAAATGAACACTAATACATTATTAGAAAACTGCAGTGAACAAGTGTCATCAAAATAGTCTGAATGACCTGCTATTGCACTCCTGGTTAGACCTAAACTGTATTTCGATGCCTTGTACTTGTACATGTAACGACAATAAAGTTGAACCAAACCTAATCTAATTTCCTTGAATATAATTACTAATCAAAGATTAAATTGTAATGTATAGCCAAACATATACCTGTGTAACACAAGGCAAGTTTTGGGGTCAAGTGTCGCATACATAGGACTCCTCAAGAGTTTCAGATAAGATATATTTTATGAAAACATAACACTGAATAATAAGTACTGAAAGGGAGTTTAGTATTGACCTTATTATATGGAAGTACGCCTTTATATGTTTTTGCAATAGTTTTAGAACTTCCGATAAAGCTGCATATGGGAGAAATGACCAGGAATAATAAATGGCAGAAAACGATCAAACTACTTTCTCTACAAACAAGTGTTTGCATAACTAAACAGACAAAGTAGAATAATATAATAAGAAAATATCAGTTTGCAACATCAAGCAGCATAACGGGCTGTTTTTAAGGTCTAAAAATGAATGGAAGTGAATGAGACCGGAAGTCTCGAGCCAAGAAGATTCAAATGACTGCGCCCGCTCGTACACGGAGAATAAGGTGAGTAAAAACTGAAGAAATAATGAATGGATAGAAAGTTCTGCTTAGTTCATTATCAACAGGTCAGATTCTACACACAAGGGCAAATTAACACTGGAGTGGCTTAATAAAGGCTTGGTCAAATACATTATTAGAAAACTGCAGTGAACAAGTGTCGTCCAAATAGCCTGAATGACCTGGAGCAAATATGGCTGGAAGTGCAGCATGGAATCACATCACACTCATTACTTTTTTATTGAGATTTAATGGAGTTTTCAGCTTTGTTTGATTGAAGTTTCCCGAAAACAGCAACTTATTTTATGTTTTCATAAAATATACCTTATCTGAAACTCTTGAGGAGTCCTATATATGCAACTCTAGACCCCAAAACTTGCCTTGTGTTACACAGGTATATGTTTGGCAATACATATTAATACAACTTAATCTTTGATTTGTAATTATATTCAAGGAAATTAGATTAGGCTAGGTTCAACTTTATTGTCGTTACATGTACAAGTTACAAGGCATCGAAATACAGTTTAGGTCTAACCAGGAGTGCAATAGCAGGTCATTCAGACTATTTTGATGACACTTGTTCACTGCAGTTTTCTAATAATGTAATCGTGTTCAATTGACCTTGTGTGTATGATCTGACCTGTTGATAATGAACTAAGCAGCACTTTCCATTCATTCCTTCTTTCTTCAGTTTTTATGCTAAACTCCCTTTCACCCTACAGCAGCTAATTTATGCATTTGTTTTACTTTATCGTGGAGAGCTTTGGAATTCAAACTTCTTTAATCTTCATTTTCAAGATTGTCCTTCAGACCTACAAGCTGAATACTTGAATCTGAGGGATTTATCCGGAAAATGTGATTTAAATGATTCATAAGGCATTCACAAGGAAATTATGTCCCCTGTAGGGTCGTTGTTTTTTTATTATTTAAATAAAAGTCTGCAGCTCAGAAACTGAATATTTAGGCAAATGACATATCCCAGCTTTTCATTGGCGCTAAAATTGCCTTTCGTTTTCTAACAAAACAGCCACATTGCAATGATGCATTAAGAGATTTAGAGGGGAGTGAACAGTATTTCTTTGATTTGCATGCAGTGTTTTAGCACTCATTTTTCTAAAAAATGGAATCATGCAAAGCACAACCCTGTTAAACCATTCGCAGCGGCGCAAAGAGTATTTTTCCTTCTTTAAAATAGCAAAAGTGGATTCGGACACACCCTTAATGCTTTTGTGCCATGCACTTCAGATCATTAAATTAAAGCCCTTAGTCTTTAAAACACTATGAATGACTGAAAACCTAATTCCTGAATCTGATTGGCTGTTGTCATTTTCTTCTCTCTTGATTCCTGCCATTAGTGTTTATTTTCAGCTCTAGGTTTACCTTTGGGCTGCTCCGGCTTATAGCAGAACAGCAGTGACTGGGGAAGTGATGCTAAAGTAATCTTGTCGGGCATATTTCATTTAATGTTTACATTCCTCGTATATACGGATACATTTGAAATAATTTTACATTGCATATGCAAATGATCAATTAATTATCATCAATTATCAATCGGCATCCCGATGAGGAGGATTCAAATACCATTATTGGTAGATAGATGTGATATGCGGAAAGATTTGATTATTCAGTGTCTGTATTAAGGAGAAAACAAGCTTGCATTTAGTCTGCATGAATATGTCTTTTTTTTTTTGCAAGCTGACTATTCAGGAGCAGATGTATGGTGTAGAATGCAATCATGGGGCGATACTGGGGCAGGAAAAACTCAGATGCTCAAATGAGATTGGATATGCAATTTAGGCAAGCTTATTCTCGGCTGCTCTCAAAAAGTGTGTGTGTGTCTCGTTTCTGCTGCTGCTTTTGAATCCTCAAGGTTAAATCAGGATGGTGTCACCACAGCTCCCAGCAAACACCTGTGTGTGTGTGTGACTGTGTGTGTGTGTGTCAGTGTGCGTCCTAAAAATGGGGAAGGACATTAGCAGAGCTGTAGGTACATATCCAGTGACAGTGCTGCCGTGACACGGTTCTGCCCTGTGGTAGAAAGTAACAGGATTAGACATGCCAGGGGTTTCTTATGAAGACCTTGGAGTTTAGACTGTGTATGTGTGCTATTATGCATTTGTTTTTGGACTTATTTGAATACAGATGCAATCACTGATCAAATGTGTCTTTTAAATGCATTGCATGTCGCTTCGGATAAAAGCATCAGCCAAATGCGTAAATGACTCATGGCGACATTTTTCAAAGAGACTTTTATGATCAAATGCAAACAAAGATCTAAGAGAACAGTTTCCAGAAAGAGATATGAACATGTGGGTACAAACATCAGCTATAAAATATATCAAATACATGTATACATTTGGGGGTTCATTCCACTGTGGTGACCCCCGATAATTAGGGACTAAGCCAAGGGAAAATGAATGAATATCCTTATACATTTTGTTAGCTATTTTGTTGTTTTATCAACTTCCACATACATTTTTGGAAACTCCTTTTTTGGATATGTATATTTATTTGTATACATTTAAAGACAAAATTATTAGCCCTGAATTTTTTATTCATTCATTAATTTTCTTTTCTGCTTAGTCCCTTTATTAATCTGGGATCTCCACAGCGGAATGAACTGCTAACTTGTCCAGCATATACGGATGCCCTTCCAGCTGCAACCCATCACTGGGAAACATCCATACACACTCATTCGCACACATACACTATGGACAATTTAGCCTACCCAATTCACCTGTACCACATGTCTTTGGTCTCGTGGGGGACAACCGGAGCACCTGGAGGAAACCCACGCGAACGCGGGGAGAACATGCAAACTCCACACAGAGACGCCAGCTAACCCAGTTGAGGCTCGAACCAATGACCTTCTTGCTGTGAGGCGATCGTGCTACCCACTGCGCCACCGTGCAGCCTGAATTTTTTCATTCTTTTTCAATTTCTAAGTAATTTTTTTTTCAACACATTTTTAAACATAATGGTTTCAATAACTATATTTTTATTGTCTTTGCTATTACGACAGTGCAATTTAAAGGCTTAACTAGATTAATTAAGTTATATATTATATATACATATAGAAAATGTCAAAAATGCTAAAGTCAATATTATTGGCATCCTTAAAATATTTTTTTGTATGTTTTTGAAGGTTATCCAGTATGTTTATACAACAGTTTAACTGCATAATCATGTGTATAAAAAAGAAAATCAAACACGGAGTCTCAAAAACACTTTTGTACGAGGAACTACTTTCTTCCACCATTCATTCATGTCTGCAGCTGACGTCAGAACAGCAGAAACCTTTACTACTTCACAAACATCACTTTAGAGCTAGTATTTAAATGATTCTCTAGCATAATATCTAAAGTCATGACAAAACAGGTGATTTTTGCCCACTTATTAAGATTTTAAAGGCTGAACGGCATGAAATGCCATCAGTCTACAGAGATGTCCCAGTATTTCTCTGTTGCAATCGGGATTTGACAGTGATTACCCTGAAAAAGCCAGAGCAAAGCAAACACTACCAGTTTCTGTGCTATTAATACAGCAATACAAAGTACAAAAGAGAGAGATCGACTTAGAATTTATGAATGTAGAATGTCCTCTGCTTGTTGCTCTATGTGGGTGGAGTAATACACAAGGGTCAAGGGTGAAGAGGCAGGACGAGTGCTGTTACTTGCTGAAAATTGCACGGCTATCAGCCAATCAGATTCAAGAACCAGACAGAACTGTATATATATATATATATATATATATATATATATATATATATATATATATATATATATATAAAAGCTTATTTTAAAACATTAAAAAATCGTACTTACCCCAAACTTTTGACCGGAAGTGTATATAAAGGTATATTATATAAAGCTCCTTCAACAACATGTGGTTAATTCCCTATTTATCAGTAAAATGGGTAAAGCATTTCCTTGAAGCTGAGAACATTGATATCAGGAAATGGTCAGCCCAAAGACCTGAACTAAACCTGATTGAACATTTCTGGAAAAAACTTGTTGATAAACTATATATATATATATATATATATATATATATATATATATATATATATATATATATATATATATATATATATATATATATATATATATATATATATATATATATATTTATATATATATATATATATATATATATATATATATATATATATATATATATATATAAAATTATATATTATTAGCCAAACTAAAGGAAATAAGACTTCTCCGGAAGAAAATAAATAAATACTGTGAAAAATTGCCCCCTTGCTCTCTTAGGCATCACATGGGCAATGTTTGAAAAATAATTACGATTTTACAAGAGGGCTAGTCGTTTTGTCATCAGCTGTAGGCCTACTGTATATTTATTTGACGGTTTAATAAAATGCATTTCAATGAGAAAATGTCACATCCTCACTGTTTTTTAATCAAACAATTATATATATTTTCAAAATGAGTGCACTTGTGAGACTAGTCTGGATGCTGCGATAAATGTTAAACTGGTTTGAAACCCGTCCAATCCTTTTACTGACAAGCAAAGAGAGCAGCAGTGATCAGCAGCCAATGAAATTGCCTGAGGAACGATAAAGCAATGAAATGTGTGAGCCAAATCAGCTCCAAACATTCGCACGCCTTTCCATAACATCATTGGCTGGCCTGCTGTCTTACAGTGTGCACTGGGCTGTATTTGCAGCTCACCCATCCAGCACGTCTGCTCCTCAAGGACACTCATGCATGTCCTGAAGATTCCAGCTCCTCAGAGGAGACTCGTGTTGTCATGCTGGCTTTATAACAGTGATGATCCAACACAATTAGTATAAGGTGCACGTCATCATATGCTGTTAGCCGTGCTCCATTTTCATAATGGCCACATGTTCCTGCTGTGAGTCTGGAGGTGGCCGGGTGACTGGTGGTGGGATCTGAATGCTTGTGGTTTCTATTGTTGCCATTAAAAATTTGTTCAGCTATTGAGATTTATGCAATGATACTAAATTTAAAGGAGCTTGCAGTTTCTTTAAAAGATGTTGGCCAGCCTTAAAGGGATAGTTCAGCTAAAAATGAAAATTCTGTCATCCTTTGCTCTTTCTTTGCTTGTATCAAACCTTTATGAACACAAAAAAAGAGATTTTGAAAAAAGTTGGAAAACTGTAACCATTGACTTCCATAGTATTGTTTTTCCTACGATGGAAGTTAATGGTTACAGGTTTTCAGCTGTCTTCGAACTATCTTCTTTTGTGTTTAACAGAATAAAGAAACTCATAATGGTTTTGAACCACTTTAGGGAGAAATAGTGAGTAAATGTGCATATTTTGGATTGAACTATTCCTGTAAAGGTCTTGGCACACTAAAGTCCAAACATTTGATATCTGTTTTTTATATTTGTAAATTAAAATCTGTCACACATAGAGCGGCTGCACGATATTGGAAAAATCTGACATTGCGATATTTTGTATTTCTGCAATATTTATTGCAATATACATACAATTTCACCAGATGACTTGAAAACCTCTATTTGGAAGCCATTTATTAATTTTCTATTGATTGGCATGATTCTGTTAGGGAACAAATCATGCACTGAATGTAATAAACAAATCACAAGTATAACTAAATACAATAGAGCAAACACAAACGTTAAATAAACAGTGCTTTTTGGTTTTCAGGCTAGCCAAACCATATTCAGGTACAAAAGCTGAAAGAAATCTAATATAAAATAACACTGCAAAGACTTCACTGTTTAAATAGTATAAAAATATTCTTAATTAAAGTTACAAATGGTAAAATTGCTTATGTCTGAATGCTTTAAACTGGCTTAAAAATGTGCAGATGACAAACTTTCACTCTATTATGGTTAAACTGTGCAGTAATTCAGCTAATCTCATGTATTTTAAATTTAGTGACTATATAATCCCATATATATATATATATAATCCCAATTTATCAATGCAGATCCTGGGATGTGACTATTGCAGATGTACACATTGCGATAATGATGCTGAAATGAAATATTGTGCAGCCCTCATAATGGTTTTGATAGAAATCTTGCACGCTGAGCCTGATGCGTATTAATTAATCTGTGAAAAAGTAATAGCAAAACAATTTGGAGTCATCTTTCTTTTTGCAAACTGAAATATAGTCACCCTAATCCAGATGAAAGTTTTGTTTTGATTGTTTTGTACTGTATACTGCTTACTGTTTCACATACTATTTACAATAAAGATTAAACAGTAAATCTGCTGAAACCTGCTGAAAACATTATCTTAAACCAGCCTGAATTGATTTGCTGTTCTTCTAGTCTCTAGCTAAGTAGAACTTCAATTGAATTCATCTTTATTTCTATAGCGCTATTACAATGTAAATTCCGTCAAAGCAGCTTAGCATAGAATTTCTAGTAAATTGAAACTGTGTCAGTCCAAACTGGACTGTTGGCTATTTTATATGGGTTTTGGGCATTTTCATTAAGCTGGTCAGGCTAGAGCTCAAATCAGAATAGCATACAGTATGCGCATACACTGTAAAAGAACATTCTAATTCTAAACTTGTTTATTCAGTGTGTTATAGTTGTAATTATTGTAATTGTAAGAGGCTAAATTATTATATGCGTTTGTTTACATGACAAAACATGTATTTTTGACTCAAGAAGGTCCATACTGACTCCAAAGGCAGATACTGATAAGATCTGGGCCTGGTATGTGGACTTTGGGGGTTTTACGATGTGGTCACATGTTGATTGGTCAGTTTGAATGTCTCAGCATTTGGGCTTTAGTCACATGGTCAAGAAAGATACAAAATAGGTGGTAAAATGCTGCTCTGCCTCTTTTCTTTTCCTGGCCTGTCTTTCCTGGTCTGCTTTCCTCCTCTGCTCCTCTCCCTCTCTGGAGTATATCTTCTCTGACTACTGCAATCAGGCTAACTTCTGGGCCTGCTCTCTTTGTCTCTCTCTCCCTCCTTCTGTGTCTCTCCTGCTACCTCTTGTAACTTTAATTATACATTTAAGCTGGGTACAATTTATATCATATACTTTATCATTCCATATTTGATCGTTTTATACAGTTATTTTGTAATTAATTCAGTTGTAACCATAGAGAATTATTGTCATTAAATCATCTCATTTTCAAGTATTTGTGAATTACTTTTGATTTAACATCAACACTTAACTGTTCCATATTGCAATACAATACAATCACATAATATCAACGCTCTCCCACATTTATAGCTATTAATACTGCCCATTCGGCAGAACTACAGTTCGAACCGCTGTGGTTTAAAACCCAATCCTACATAATTATTTGTAATTATTGTAAAAACACATTGTCTAGCTATTTAAAATACTAAAAATAGATCATTTATATAATACAATTAGTAATTACTATTTATGTATGTGTGTACCACAGTGTTAATTTTGTATTGAGCATGCACTGTAGCTTTGTTAATAGTTTGAGATACTTCTTATTTTCAGGTTTTCATTTAAATGTTTGAAGCTTTGGTAATGTTGTTTTGTTTTTATCATTTTAATGATTTTTTATTTGCCAGTCTGTAGCTTGTATTTTTGATTAATTTGTATGAATTTTAGTTTTGTTGAGAATATTTAAGGATTATTTTAAGATTTTTTTTGTATATTTCATATTTTCAGTTAATATTAATTAAACGAAATTGATTTCTATTAACTTGAATAATTTTAAACCACAGTGTTAGTACAGGGTCATAAAAATATTAAGCAAATGCTAACGAAAATCTCACAAAGCTTCATGTTTTGTAAGACTCTATTTGCTTGGAAGAGGCTACATTGTACTTTGCATGCATAAAATACATCTGAAAACAGTTGTAAGAGCACTGCTGGTGACCTTACTGTTAAGTCTGGTTAATCCTCTTGGTCAGTAGGTCAGGAAAAAAGTGGTATTGATCTAAATAGACGGTGCAACCTCTTGATCTTAGTCTAGTTCTTCCAAAATTATCCTCTTCTCTCCAGGATTGATGCTTTCCCTTGATGTTAATAGCTGGGCTTTGATGAATGATGATGGGGTTCATCCGCTGGGTGGCTAGTGCTCAATGCTAATGGCTCTTTTGTAGCTCAGGACTCGGAGGTGAACGGATGAGTGAATGTCCTCGGGCGCTGCTAGTTTAGCTCAAATGTTGTTGCTTGTTTTTTTGAGCTCGTTTCCTCCCCGTCGCCTCCTCCGTTTCTCGACTCCTTGTTTCAGCTGTCTCAATTTCTTTGCCCCTGGGGTGCCTGAAAGAAAGCCAATACAAAAAGGATTAGTGGGGGTTGACTTGTTAGTGATTTGTACAGTAACAAGATTTGATGGTCTGTGTTTAAGCGTGATGCTATCGAGGAGAATAATGATCCGTGTTTCGGCATCACTGAGAATGCTAATGAAAAGGTAAGATTTACAGAGTAAATTTAAAGTGGTGTCAGATCAAAATACCTCAAAGGTCATTTATTTATATGTTGTAAAACACATGTTTTGTGTGGAAGCAGTACATCCTGTTTTTGTGTCATTTATTCATTTTTTCATCCCTTGTCCGGGGCCGGGTCGTGTGGGCAGAGAGAACTCCAGGCTTCCCTCTCCCCAGACACTTCCTCCAGCTACTCCCAGGGGATCCCGAGGCATTCCCAGGCCAGCCGAGAGACATAGGGCGCTCTCACACTATGCTATCTGAACCATGCCCAGGCGCGTTTCCCAGTTCGTTTGAGAAAGGGAAGTGCTCTAAATCGGGCTAAGGCGTGGTTCAGTTGGTTGGCCGGCCCTGACCCGGTTGGAAGAGGTGTGCCAGAGCGTGGTTCACTTTGACTTTGCCGTGGTTTGCTTGTAGTGTGAGTGCAAACCGCCTGAGCCCGAAACTGAAGACGAGACGTGACTTTTAAGGGACTTATGTTTCATGTTTCGTGACTTTTAAGTTTCATATGGATTTATTAATCATTCTTATTGTTCAATAAACGCAAACTGTTGTCAAAAGACGCAAACCCCTCATTGCACGACAGCTGCACCTTCAACAAACCTCCTAATACCCGCAGCACGAGGACTATATGATCCTTTATGAGCATCAAAAGAGGCTGATCTGTTTGGCAAAATATTTAACTGTGTGTCACTGCATATCAAATGACTAAAATTATATAACTAAAGAAACGTCCAGTGTGCTGAGGGAGAACGCTTCTGTTTTGTTAAACTGAACAGTGCATCATCAATGATGTAAGCGAACTTCGACTCGAATGCTATGTGAGTGCAGGCCGTCAGGGGAGAAAGGAGGGGGGGACAAGCGTGCTTCAGTTCAAGGCAACTGTACATAGTGTGATTACGCCCATAGTCCCTCAAGCGTGTTCTTGGTCTTCCCCGAGGCCTCTTCCTGGTGGGACATGCCTGGAACACGTCCCTAGGTAGGCGTTCAGGAGGCATCCGAAACAGATGCCCGAGCCATCTCAGCTGACTTCTCTCGATGTGGAGGAGCACAGACTGTATTCCGAGCTCCTCCCGGGTGTCAGAACTCCTCACCCTATCTTTAAAGTAGGTATCCGAGATCTTGTCCTTCCGGTCATGATCTAAAGCTCATGACCATAGGTAAGAATAGGAACATAGATTGACTGGTAAATCCAGAGCTTTGCCTTTTGACCTGTTCATCGACCGCATTACTGCAGCTGCTGCACCAATCCACCTGTCAATCTCACATTCCATCCTTCCCTCACTCGTAAACCAAAAAACCCAAGATATTTGAACTCCTCCACCTGGGGTAAGGACTTTCCTCCAACCTGGAGATGGCAAGTGTCCTTTTTCCGGTGGAGCACCATGGCCTCGGACTTGTACTGTAGGTGCTGATTCTCATCCTAGCCGCATCACACTCGGCAGCAAATTGCCCCAGTGCATGCTGAAGGTCCATGTTCGTTAAAGCCAACAGAACAGCATCGTCTTCGAATAACTGTATGAACAGAGTAGGAGTTTGGTTTACATTGCCGACAATAAGTCAGACTTGTTTCCAGTGTATGTTGGACTCTGGCAGGGCTGCCCTTTGTCACCAATTCTGTTCATAATATTTATGGACAAAATTTCAAAGTGCAGCCTTGGGCTGGAGGGGTTCAGGGACCACAAAATCTGTTTTTGTGTCTTTTTAAATGTAAATAAGCTACTGCATTCACCCACTTCTCTAGATTGTGCCTGTTTTACTTCAACAGCAACAAACAAAACACCTGCAGTTTTTAAGCATTTTTGAAAAGTATCATGCATTCATTCATTTTCCTTCGGCTTAGTCCCTGATTTATCAGGGATTGCCACAGCTGAACGAACCGCCAACTATTCCAGCATATTTTTTATGCAGCGGATGCCCTTCCATTTCCAGTATTGGGAAACACCCATACATTCTCACATTCACACAAAGTCATACACTACGGCCAATTTTGTCTGGAGCACCTCGAGGAAACCCATGCCAACACGGGGAGAACATGCGAACAGAAATGCCAACTGGCCCAACCGGGACTCGAAGCAGTGACCTTCTTGCTGTGAGGCGACAGTGCTAACCACTGAGCCACCATGCCACCCTTGCAAAGTAACATGTATTTTCAAATTTAGAAATAAATCCTAAAGGGACAGTTAAATATATAATAAAAAAATGTGTAATATGATGGAAAGCAAAATTATCAGAAGCTCCTTCAACAACATGCGGTTAATTCCCTGTGTTCAACATTCATTCAGCCAGCCATTCTAATTTTATCAAGGTCAATGAGTCCTATTTCACAGTAAAAATGGGTAAAGCACTTCCTTGAAGCTGAAAATATTGGTATAAGGGAATGGTCAGCCCAAAGTCCTGAACTAAACCTGATTGAACATCTAGGGAAAAAAATTGTTGACAAATTCACTACAACTAAATTCAACATTATTTCTAGGTTCAATATCAACAGAAGACAAACAGAACAATACAAACCACACAATGTACTTCCTCAAAGGGGATGATAACACCAACCCAGGCTCATTCTGAAAACGTAGTCCCATGGATGTTTCTGGAGACCACAAAATACATCCCGGGAGGTACGTATTTTTGCAGTTTTTGCGAATCTACGAGAGGTAGATTCTTTTTCGTATCTCGAATTTCTCTCGCGAGTGCCATTCGTGCCTGCGCTGTTCTCGCATAAACCCACCAGAGGTCACTGTCGACCGAGCGTCTATCTGACTGACTGGATGTCTGACTGACCGGCTGACCAATCGACAGACCCACCCTCCTCCTTCCCTAAACCCAACCAATTTTGTCGATTGACCCGCCCACCCACTTACTTCCCCAAAACCCAACCAACGATTTACAAAAGCCGTCCAAAAAAAGAAAAGTCCTCGATTTTTACCACATTTTCGGATTTCGTCATATTCTCACCCTGTTATTCACTCGTTCATTTAATTTTTTGGATTTTTTGGATTTCTGGAACCGCTCTTCCCTGGACTTGGACCTGTCGTCGTCACCGTCGTGGTCATGTCTTCTCTGAGTCTCAAGTCCGCCGACGTACACAATGAGCTAACTGGACAAACTGGTTTCAGCGGGAAAGCCCTCCACATGGGGTAAGCTGTCAGCCGGTAAGCGCGAAAAGGAACGGCGTCACACCGCCCCGTAGCGTTCGTTTAAAAAAATGTAATGCAGCCATACGTACCTCAGCCTACATAATTCACAGTCTCCAGAAATGTCCACAGGACTAGGCTTTCAGAATGAGCCTGGGTTGGATAACACACATCAGTAAGCCTAGGATTTGTCAGCAACATTAAAATGCTACTCCAAAGACTCGTGATGTCCAGTAACCACTGATGTGCAAAGAAATTTTTAATGAAGATAACATTGTTCCTGAAAAACGTTCAGTGTTTATGAAATCCCACTGGAAAAACTTTGTAAAACCCTTTTTATCATGCTCACATGGCAACATTACTCATTAAATGAAGCTAAACCTGTAACAAAATAAGCATAATAGGGCTTCTTTAAATATATCCATTAATATACCACAGTACTCAGTATATTTTCAGGTTAGCATTTAGCAGGTTAGGTTAGCACCTTTCTGTGCATTCTGTAGTACAGTAATTGGGATCAAATATGACATTTCATGGTATTCTAAATTATCGAGGGCTTAATCTAATGCTGTACAACTAGAATATTAGCATTTAAATCACATGCCTATTTCATCCAGCGCTAGCGTGGGCTTCTGCTGTAATTGAGAAACGAGCCAGTTTTGGCATTTGATCCAGAGGTCTGTGGAAGCTTAGCAGCTTAACATTCAATACTTTGGAAACTCAAGCATCCAGTCGACGCATGCAAGCTAAATCAGAACAAAGAGGCTCAGTCCGTCACACTGCTTGATCTTGTGAGGGAGTTTCTGACAAAACATCTAATAACTGATTTTTTTAGATTGGTTTCCCTGGATACCGTAGAGAAAGTGAAGTTAGTCAGAAGTGCTTTGTTTTATTCTCATCTATTCATAAAACATGTAACCTAGACTACCATTACACGTTTGAAAAAAGACATTAAAGTATGTATATACACATTTTTTTTTATTAAGTTGATCAAATGTCAAAATGGAGGTGGTTAAATGTATCAAAGGGTGGCACGGTGGCTCAGTGGTTAGCACTCACAGCAAGAAGGTCGCTGGTTTGAGTCCCGGCCGGACCAGTTTCTGTTTCTGTGTAGAGCAAAGTAACCTGCTGACCTAATGTTTACGCTCATAATATTTATATTATTTGCTAATTAATAACCACCTCATGTAGATCTCTGAATATGCGCCTCATTTCAGAGTCTGCTGCTGTCCACCGGAGGTCGCACTTCGGTCACGTACGCATGCTTTGAGAGCCTTTCTGACTCAATGAATGAAAGATGCTGTTTTCCCAACTAGGAAACCCGGGGTGCTGAAATATAATTGGCTAAAGTAGCATTTGCCGGGTTAAAAGAACCAAAACAAAGACAGCCGTTCCAGCATGTAACTTACATTTTCAAAGCAGAATATCTGACTTCAGCATTGTTTTTCAGATAAACAAGAATAGTCACTTAGCATGTTTCTTAAATATCTGCAAACATATTATGGTATGCTTTAGAAGAGTCAAAAACTGACATACTGCACCTTTATTGTCCTTTGTCTATGCTAAAAAAGGGTTCTGTTAAAAATACAATGAGCATGAAATTCCTTCCATTTTTACCATGCTATATTTGCAGTTCATCTATGATGAATCAGTCTCCTTGCACAGTTTCTGGAATGACTAAGCCAAAAAAAGGGACTCGTGGCAGAAGCGAGAAGCGAGACCTCTAGTCCCTGTTGTCACAGCTAACAAAGTAATGATCTTCGATCGCATTCTTTCCCTGTTCCCACTAATTGCTTAAAACTAAATCCGAAGCACAGACACAGATTCTTTAATCAGTGATTTTTCTCTTGCATTCACCGTGATTACCAGTCTAAGCGGCGATGGAAACTAAATAGGGATGGATGGATGGCTGAAAAGCACATTTGCGAGGGGAAATAGTGGCCGAAGGGAATTACAAGACAGATTAGCAAAGCAGCGCTCTGTAGAAGACAAGTGGAGGATTTGAAGAGAGGAGAAATGCATTTTCTGGCCACTGTTTTTGTGAATAACGAGGATATAAATAAATGCATGTGTGTGTGTGTGTGTGTGTGTGTGTGTGTGTGTGTGTGGAGTGGTGATTGTGGAGAAGAGCTTTAACTACAGTTGCTCAGGCACAGATTGTGATTATTGATCTACAGTATGATCTGCTGAGCTCCGGTCTCTCTCTCTCTGTGTGTGTGTGTGTGTGTGTGTGTGTGCATGTGTGTGTGTGCGTGTGTGTGTGTGCGTGTGTGTGTGTGTGTGTGTGTGTGCGTGTGTGTGTGTGTGTGCGTGTGTGCATGTGTGCGTGTGTGTGCGCGTGTGTGCACGTGTGTGTGTGTGCGCGTGTGCGTGTGTGTGCGCGTGTGTCTGTGTGTGCGCGTGTGTCTGTGTGTGTGTGTGTGTCTGTGTGTGTGTTCGGGTGTGCGTGTGTGTGTGTGTGTGTGTGTCGTAACATGTACTCGTGATTATGCCTGAAGCTGGATTTATACTTTTGCCTGGTGCCACATGGATTTAAAGCAGTTTTTAATTAAAATAAATCTATTTTAAGATTAATATTATTAGCCTCCCTAAAAAACTTTCTTCTTTTTTGATAGTCTACAGAACAAATCATTGTTACCATAACTAATCAACTTAACTTGCCTAATTAACATAATAGCTTATTTAAGTCTTTAAATTGCACTTCAATAAGAATAATATCTTGCAAAATAATTAGAAATATAATGGATGGATCATAAAGATGTCTGTACAGTCATATCTGTTTCTGATAAAATCTCTTCAAAGTGATTCATATTTTACTCAAATGAAACGCAGCGCTGTCAATTTAGGTGAAAATCCTAAAACTACTGGTGGTACCTGGCAGCCTAAAAAAAATCGACAGGGAACAACCATTTTCTACCATTTATTATTCCTGGTAATTTCTCCCATAGGCAACTAAATCGGAAGTTCTAAAACAATCGCAAATACAAGCACACTTCCACATCGCCGAGTAAGGTCAATAAATCAAGTCAATTTATTTAGCACGTCCCTCTAGATACATTAAATTTGAGTGAGCGTTAAATTTAAATAAATATATACATTAATGTGCATGTTGTGAGGGATCTTGTAATTTCACAAATATGAGGGAGGCTGGAGAACATTCTGAATCAAGACACCTTGATTTATAGGCTTTTGGGGGGAAAATGAAAAACAACAAAATTGATCTAATGCTGTTTTTCTATTCCGGATGTTGTTTTGCCTTTCACTGTAATCGTTCATTTAGAGGCGCAGTAACATTTACTGTGGAGGCTGACAGCCAGAGCTAAATATTTCCACATTTGGACTGAGCTGATGGATGTTGTGCAGAAAGATGAAGCATCTGTCATGGGGCAGGACGTCACAGTGCGTGTGTGTGTGTGCATGTGTGTGTGTGTGTGTGTGTGTGTGTGTGTGTGTGTGTGTGTGTGTGTGTGTGTGTGTGTGTGTGTGTGTGTAAGCCATTGTGTTAGAGGCAGTGTTTTCTCTGGGTTTAAATATTTAATTTAATTTTACATTTTCTAATGCTGAGACCAAGAGCTCATAACAGTTTATAACACGGAAATCAACATTGTATTTTTAGATGCTTATTTTATTAAATGTTATTTCTTCATCTTTCTTGTGTCTTTTGAACTTAGGGTTTAAAATACTAAAGAAATATGATACAAAACATGATATGACACGACACGACGTGATACAATACAATACAAGAGAGTACGATATGGCACAACATGATATGAAACAAGACGACAAGATACAACACAAAATCATACAATACGAAAGGTTATGATACAATACGATACTATACAATAAAATATGATATGACACAACACGACAAGATACAATACGTTACAATATGATACAATACAATAAAATACAATACGATTTGAGACAATACGATACAAAACGATATGATACAATATGAAACGATATGATTCAATATGATTCTATGCTATAGAATATGATATGACATAACACAAGATACAATACGATACGATATGATACAATACAATATCATACAATACGAAACGTTATGATACAATACGATACTATACAATAGACTATGATATGACACAACATGACAAGATACAATATGATATGATACAATACAATAAAACACGATATGATACAATACGATATGGTACAATATGATACAAAACCATATGATACAATAAAAAATGATATGATTCAATACTATACTATGCTATAGAAAATAATATGACATAACACTAGATACAATTTGATACGATATGATACAATAAAATACGATATGATTCAATACAATACTATGCAAAAGAATATATGACAACACGACAAGATACAATACAATAAAATATGAGACGATATGATACAAAACAATATCATACAATATGAAACATTATGATACAATACAATACTATACAATAGAATATGATTTGACACAACATGACAAGATACATAATGATATGTTATGATATGATACAAAACGATACGATACAATACGAAATGATATGCAATACGATACTATGCAATAGAAAATGATATGACAAAGCACAACGAGATGCAATACAATAAAATATTATATGATACAATATGGTACAATACAATATGATACAATAGGATATGATACAATACGAAACTATATGATTCAATACAATACTATACAAAACAATATATGACAACACGATATAATACAATATGATATGATATGATAGGATGATATGATACTGTACAATACAATATGGTAGAATATAACAATATGATACAATATGAAAGGATATGATACGATACTATACAATAGAATATGATATGACACAACACGATATGATAGAATACGATACAATATGAAAAATACAATACCATATGATTTGATACAATACGATATGATGCAATATGATACAATACGTTATAATACAATACAATAGAATACGATATGATACAATACGATACTAAATGATACAAAATGATACAGTACAACAGAATGTGATATGACACAACACGATACGATACAACACCATACGATATGATATGACACTATACAACACAATATGATATGATACAACACGACAAGATTTAATACGAAACGATAAGATAAGATATAGCACTTTTTCTATAGCTATAGCATTTTTTCTTGCGAAACAATAACTGTGTTGACAACGATCAACGTTACAGTAAAACTTCTATCATGAGTGAGATTATATAATAATAATAAAAAAGACTTTACATTCGGTGTATTTTTTATTTTATTTTGTTTGAACCATTGTTCTAAAATCTGTGATTGGTAAAACAAAACATAAAATCTTTAAATCACCTCAGAATATTTTGCATATCCAGGCTGCATTTATCTGATCAAAAATGAAGGAGGTTTGTCATATTTTAGTACAATTAAAATGTTTTTACTTTAGGACAAGTAATAAAATAAATTATAATTGAAAATGCATTTATTTGATAAAAAAATGCAACAATATAGGAAAAATAATTACAAATTTAAACGACTGTTCTCTATTTTAGCATATTGAAGTTTTTTTTTCAACACAGAATTTTTAGCATCATTACTTTAGGCCTTAGTGTAAAAAATAAAAATAATATTAATATTAATATAATAATCCTTTAGAAATAATTCTAAAATAATGATTTGCTGCTCAATTTATTTTGATCAAAACTAAAGTCTATGTATTATCACTATTTTTGATTTAATAGAACGTTTAAAAAAATCCAATTTGATTAATTTAATGTATTCACGTGGTAGTCACTTGAAAAGAAATGTCTAGGAACCTCTTTAAAATAATACCTTGCCCCTATATCATAAGCAGAGCATAAAGGTGCAAAATCCGGAGGAAACAATTTGTCTACATAAAGACAAATTGACTGAAAAATAGTTTCTTGGATGTACGAGGCTGAAACATTTGTGCTAGTGATGGGGGGTAATGAGTAATGAGAGAGAGAGAGAGAGAGAGAGAGAGAGAGAGAGAGAGAGAGAGAGAGAGAGGGAGAGGAAGTGATGCTGTGGATTATTCCGGCTGCAGCTCTCCCTCCCTCTCCCTTTATCACACACTGCCGTATGGAATACATATTCATGCCTGCCTATGCTTCAGTGCACACACATGCACACACACACACACATATAAACACACACAACATGAGAGCTGAACACTTCTGAATGACTCAGCTGACTTTAGTCAGACATCACGCTCTTAAAGAGACAGCTCACCCAAAAATGATGAGAGAATTTTAAAAAAATATATTTCTGAAGTGATGTTTAACAGAGCATTTAATTTAATTTAATTTAATTTAATTTAATTTAATTTAATTTAATTTAATTTAATTTAATTTAATTTAATTTAATTTAATTTAATTTAATTTAATTTAATTTAATTTAATTTAAGATTATGGTTGTCCAATGACTTGCCTAGTTAACCTAGTTAATCTATTAAATTGTACATTAACTGCACAAAATATATAGCTTTTTATATGAAAGTAATTATAGTGTTAGCACAAAATGAGATCAGAATTACAGACTCTCATTTCATTTCATTTCATCATTGAAACTCATTTCAGTCAGTCCACAATTGCTTCTTTTGTTTTGAGTCAGCTTTATTACAGACGACATGAAAGGTAAAATCTGAAGAAGAAAAAACATGCAAGGGTCACTGTAAATCCATTGAAAATACATCTAAATACATCTCTAGTCAATTCCAACCACCATTTTTTGCAACCCAGTGGATTGAGGTTCTTTTGCAAACGCTTGTAATTATGCAAATGGAATAATTGGACCGTTTCCTTGAATTCTTCACCAGCCAACACAGATTATTGATCGGGGACGGAAAGAGAAGGAATCGGGAAGGATTGAGGACTGTATCCTCAATAAACTTCCTGACCTACAGGAGACACGATCTATCAGTGAAAAACAGCAGAAATAGAGCTGTAGAAATGTAGAATCTATTCAGACAACATATTGAATTCTCTTTGGTGTTTTTGTGTGTGCATCTCGAAGGATTTATCTGTAGAGTTAATCTGTGTTAAAGGAGCTCACGTGTTTGATTTTGCGTGTTTGCAGTCGTGCATTAACGTGAGTGTCTGTTTAAGGGTCTGAATTAATTTGCTAATGTGCCTGCAGTAAATGCAGACGATTCCTTACAGCTTTAAGAAGTAATGAGTGGAGACGGAGCACACCATCAGCACTGACTCATAAAAGACCATTAGTCACTTCTGAGACTATGTAGAGTTACATAGAAGGTGGAGGGAATCTCACAAAATCTGATCAAAGCATAATTCACTGTTGAATAAAAAAAGGAATAATGATTTAGATGATGATTCTTGCTGTGAGGCGCCACTTCGCTACTGCGTCGCCTATGAACCAAATATTTTATTTAATTTAATTTAATTTAATTTAATTTAATTTAATTTAATTTAATTTAATTTAATTTAATTTAATTTAATGTAATGTAATGTAATGTAATGTAATGTAATGTAATTTTATTTTATTTTATTTTATTTTATTTTATTTTATTTTATTTTATTTTATTTTATTTTATTTTATTTTTAATGTTTACTTTTTACCTAATTGTTAATGAACCAAATAATTAATTTATTTTTATTAATTTAATTTAATTCAATTAATTTATTTTTATTTAATTTGACTTAATTAATTAAATTGTATTTAATTAAATTGAATAATTATTTATATTAATTATTCTATTTTGTTTTTACCTAAAACAACTTCCATTTTTGCCAGACTAAAATAATTTTTTTAGAAATGTTAATGAACCATCATGTAATAAATTTATATAGTTACCAAATTATTTTAATTTTATTTTGTTCATTTATTAATTTTATTTATTATATTTTTTATTATAACTTTAGTTTTACCTAAAGCAGCTTTATATTTTTCTAGACTAAAACTTTATTTTGTTTTATAATAATAATAATAATAATAATAATAATAATAATAATAATAATAATAATAATAATAATTATTATTATTATTATTATTATTATTATTATTATTATTATTATTATTATTATTATTATTAATGCTTAGATTTTACCTAAATCAGCTTCCATTTTGTTGCCATACAAAAATGTTATTTCAAGAAATGGTAATGAACCAAATATTTTTGTTTTTTTATTATTTTAAATTAATTAAAAAAATTCTTTATATTATTTATTCTATTTTGTTTTTACTTAAAACAACTTCCAGTTTTACCAGACCAAAAAACTATTTTTTAGAAATGTTTATAAACCAGCATGTGATAAATGTACATTTACCAATTTTATTTTATTTTATTTTATTTTATTTTATTTTATTTTATTTTATTTTATTTTATTTTATTTTATTTTATTTTATTTTTAATAAATTATTATTATTATTATTATTATTATTATTATTATTATTATTATTATTATTATTATTATTATTATTATTATTATTATTATGTTACCTAAAACAGCTTGCATTTTTTGCCAAACTAAAAATAAATTTTTAATGATTAGAAAATAAGTGATTCAATATATATTTTGTAATGGATTAACGGTTACCAAATTAGTATTTTGTTTTATTTTATCTCATACATCTACATTCTGTTGTAATTCAGACAGTTTTGCCATAGTTTTACCATTTTCCATTTCAAAAACAGTGTTCTAAATCTACTTTGCATTTATCAATGTTAAAATGGAAAGTGGAAAAAAATTACCAAGATACATTTACATCACATCACTGTTTATCACTATATCTTTAGCATACACTTAATATAGCCTGCAGGTGAGTCATAAAGTCATAAAAGACAATTAGTCATTTTTAATGATGGAATATTTATGAAGTTACATTATGAGGATTAGTGAATCTCATAAAACATTTCAAGAAGATACCCAGGCCATATTTTACCCCTTAATAAAATATAATAAATAATAAAGTATTTTACTCAATCAGACAAGTTTGACAATTGAGATCAATTTGCAAGAAGACTCTTTAGAGCGAAATGTAATCTTTAATTATAAATATGACATGTATGTAAAATATGTTTGTGTTTCCTTCATTTGTACATTTAGATAGAAGTGTATACCACGATGTAATATATAGATTGGCATTGAAATATATTTCCATAATTAAGGCTTTTATATTCATTCGTTCATTTTCTTTTCGGCTTAGTCCCTAAGCTAAATTGGCCACACTATATATGTGTGAATCTGAAAGTGTATGGGCATTTCCCGTTGCTAGGTTGCGGCAGGAAGGCCATCCGCTGTGAAAAAAACCCTAACTTATCCACTGGATAAATTGACGGTTCATTCCGCTGTGGCGACCCCTGATGAATAAAGGGACTAAGCCGATAAGAAGATGAATAAATGAATTATGAGGATTAGTGAATCTCATTAAAACATTTCAAAAAGATATCCAAGCCATATTTTACCCCTTAATAAAATGGATTTTGCTCAATTGGAATAGTTTAAGATCACTGAAATGAAATAATTGAGATCAAATTACTAGAAGAAGACTATTTGTATTTCCTTCAACTGTATTATAAGCGTTTTTTGACCCATGGTGCAATATATTTAACATTTAAATGTATTTCTATAATAAAAGCTTTTAAAATTACTCTTTAATTTCATTCTAAATATACTGGGTTGCCATACCAAGAGTTGGGCCAAATATGGACAAGCTAAAAGGTGTTCATTTTAATATTAGGATGAAAAACGGCGTGGGCATTGTGCATTATCAAATCCACTAGAAGCATTGCTTTACATAAATGATCACACACCTCACAAATCTCTCTTTTAAATCAATAAATAATATAAGTTGCTTTACAATAATATATTTGTGCATATATACATTAGATTAGTCAGTACCAAAGCCAAAACTGGAACTAATCTAGCAAAAAGATCACAGTCCAAAGTCCAACATTTTTTCACCCATATTTATGTTGGTAAACAATGGAAAAATTAAGAGAAACATAAAAAGAAAATCTAATTTACTTGAAATTCTGTAGTTTATCTTTTTTTTTTTCCAAACAAATGAATTTAAATGTATTATCTTTCTATTCCTAAAGATGATTCCTAATGATTTAATAAATGCTGTTTAATTAATACTGTTATATACATAATAATATATAATATAATTCAAGTGGCATGGTGGCGCAGTGGGTAGCGACGTCACCTCACAGCAAGAAGGTCGCTGGTTCAAGCCTTGGCTAGGTGTGATTCCTCCGGGTGCTCCAGTTTCCTCCCACAAGTCCAATAACATGCTATATGTGAATTGGGTAAGCTAAATTGTCCATAGTGTATGAGTGTGTGTATGAATGAGTGAGTCTATGGGTGTTTCCCAGAAATGGGTTGCAGCTGGAAGGGCATCCGCTGCATGAAACATATGCTGGATAAGTTGGCGACCCCTGATTAATATAGGGGCTAAGCCGAAAATGAATGTATGAATAATATAATACATAATAAGTGTAAAATACCAGTATAAAATACTGTTTATTAAACTATTTTGTTAAAATGCACCAAAAATGTCTATATTTACTGGGAAATGCATAACAACGTTCATATTCAAAAGAATGTGTAGTCATTTATGCTGAGCACTGTGGCAGTATAGGCCTGTGTATGCCTGTATATCTGCGGTCTGAATGTTTTAGTGTGTGTTTGTGTCTGTGTGAAGTAAATGTATAATGGCAGAAGTGAAGCAGCCCAAAACGCCATTTCTTACATAAGACTGAGTGTCCGTTGATCTGGAAGTAAGACAGGCAGACACACCACAGCTCAACTCAGCGGTTCACTACAGCGTCCCACACACAGCTCATGTGCTCCATCTGTTGGACAAAAACACACATTACAACTATATTATACAAAACTGTCGTCTGCTGATATTCCCTAAAGGGATAGTTCACTCAAAATTCATTATTTACTTATCCTTCACTTGTTCAAACCTGTTTGAGTTTCAATGTTTTTTTTTTTTTGAGGCAATGGTTTACAGCTTTCTTCAAAGTATCTTCTTTTGTGTTCAACAGAGGAATGAAACTCTTTAAAGCACATGTGAGTGAGTAAATAATGAGTCAATTGTCATTTTTTGGTGAACTATCCCTTTAATATGTGCAAAGTGGGCTGTGAAACAATGCTTTTATTGTGTAAAATGATTTTTTTTAATCTCCAAATATAACGAATATATACTGAAGATGCTTGAGGGTGTTTTTTTTTAATGATAATAGAGTTTTTTGTTGTTGTTTCTTGAAACCCTTTCAAACCCTTTGCTCTGACTTTTGAAGATTCAACTTATTTAACACTTGTGACTGCTTTGGGAAATAGTGTTCGTCGTAGACATCACAGGATGACTGATCGTGAAGGAACGTGTAGTCTGGCACATTTGTTACCAACGACAAGTCAAGATTTATCAAGACAAAATCACTTAATTTGACATGGTGACTTTCGTAACCGACAATGCAAACCGTGTGATCTGACCGGGGATTAACTTCACCAGTTATGTAGGATTATGTAGTTTTGAGTTTTGTTTTCCCTTAATAATATATGGAGTACTAATAAATACAATTAAATAAAAATTCTAATAAAAAGTAATAAAATAAAAGTGTATAATAAAAAAATAAAAGTTGTATTTTGTTTTACCTCAATAATGATAAATAAAATAAATACAATTTATACAAATAAATTGAAGAATATAAGAATGTATAATTATTTTTTCTCTCTTAAAAATACAAATAATCTATAAAAATTATTCAAAGGTTTAATAGTGGGTAGCACGTTCACCTCACAGCAAGAAGATCGCTGGTTCGAGCCTCTGCTGGGTCAGTTGGCGTTTCTGTGTAGAGTTTGCATGTTCTCCCCGTGTTGGCGTGGGTTTCCTCCGGTTTCCTCCACAAGTCCAAAGACATGCGCTATAGGTGAATTAGGTAGACTAAATTGTCTGTAGTGTATGTGTGTGAATGAGTGTATATAGATGTTTTCCAGTGATGGGTTGCAGCTGGAAGGGCATCCGCTGCGTAAAACAAGGGCGACCCCAGATCAATAGAGGGGCTAAGCTGAAAAGAAAATGAATGAATGTTTAATAGTAAAAAACAATAATATGAAAATGTAAAATAAAAAATATAAAAAACTAAATTTAGGATTTCATTCATTCATTCATTTTCTTTTCGGCTTAGTCCTTTTAATAATCTGGGGTCGCCACAGCGGAATGAACCGCCAGCTTATCCTGCATTTGTTTTACGCAGCGGATGCTCTTCCAGCCGCAACCCATCTCTGGAAACATCCACACAGCCCTACCTACTGCACGACTGCGTCTCCAATTTAGAAAAATGTAATAATACAAAAATGTTTAAAAAAAAAATTACTATGATTACTAATTACTAAAAACAATTACTAAAATAATGCTACTAATACATAAAAATAAATACAATTTAAATAAAACAAATAATAATATAAAAATGTAAATGAAACATGGACAGCGCGGTGGCACAACGGGTAGCACTGTTGCCTCACAGCAAGAAGGTTGCTGGTTCAAGCATCAGCTGGGTCAGTTGGCATTTCTGTGTGGAGTTTGCATAGTTTCCCCGTGTTGGATAAGTTGATGTTTCATTCCGCTGTGGCGACCCCTGATTAATAAAGGGACAAAGCCGAAAAGAAAATGAATGAATGAAAAAAAAAAATTTATATATATATATATATATATATATATATATATATATATATATATATATATATATATATATATATATATATATATATATATATTCTCTCATTTTCTTTTCAGCTTAGTCCCTTTATTAATCAGGTTCGCCACAGCGGAATGAACCGCCAACTTATCCAGCAAATGTTTTACATAGGGGATGCTGTTCCAGCTGCAACTCATCACTGCGAAACACTCATTCACACACATACACTACAGACAGTTTAGCTTACCCAATTCACCTATAGCGCATGTCTTTGGACTTGTGGGGGAAACCAGAGCACCTGGATGTTCTCATGCAAACATAAGTACATGCAAACTCCACACAGAAATGCCAACTAACCCAGCTGAGGCTCGATCATTCTTGCTGTGAGGTGATAGCACTACCCACTGAGCCACCTTGTTGCCATATAAACAGTTGAAGTCAGAATTATTAGCCCATCTGAATTATTAGCCCCCTGTTTTAATTTTTTTTCCCCAATTTCAGTTTAACAAAGAGAAGATTTTTTTCTAATAGTTTTAATAACTCATTTCTAATAACTGATTTATTTTATTTTTGCCATGATGACAGTAAATAATATTTGACTAGATATTTTTCAAGACACCTCTATACAGCTTAGTGACATTTAAAGGCTTAACTAGGTTAATTAGGTTAACTAGGCAAGTTACGATAATTATGCAAGTTATTTTATAATGATGTTTTGTTCTGTTGACTATCGAAAAAAATGTAGCTTCAAGGGGCTAATAATTTTGACCTTAAATAGGCTTTTTAAAAATTAAAAACTGCTTTCATTCTAGCCGAAATAAAACAAATAAGACTTTCTCCAGAAGAAAAAATATTATCAGATTTACTGTGAAAATGTCCTTGCTCTGTTAAACATCATTTGTGAAATTTAAAAAAAAAAAAATTCAAAGGGGGGCTAATAATTCTGTCTTCAACTGTATATATATATATATATATACTGTACTAAATAAATGTTCTAAATAAGATCAGAGCCTTTTCTCATTAATATTTTGAGCAAAAAATCCAAAAGTTTTTAAAAATTATGCCACTTTCCCTCAACATTTGCCTCATATTTACAAAGAGTGTCAAAATTATCAATATGTAACCATGAATTCATCTCCCCTTTTTCCAGAAGGATCATTCACATTCACTTCATCAATTCCTGTGTGCTCTTTAATTGTGTTCTGTTGCAGTTTTTCCATTAGCGGTGTGTTCTGAATGTGAATTACCTCATTATTCTCTGTAATTGCGGTGTTTGAATAATGCTGTGAGTTTGTGTGTTTGTCATTGCTTCATCTCGTTCTGCACTCACTCTGCTGTGTTTTTGCATTGTTTCTGTTCTGGTGGTCTTCAACCTCACGCAGCACCTGCTGGACTCCAGGAGGACGAAGGTTTGTTGTCATGTTGGCCACCGCTGCTGCTGTGAGCCGAACATGTAACACGTGTGTCTTTATTTACACTGAACCAGACTGTACCCTGAACCTGATCCCCGGATTCAGATCTCACAGGTTTCTATGAGCGTTGTTCTTATCTGCTAGGGATGCACAGTAATGCTGGCCATATCAGTGTCCGTTAGAAAGGTTTTAACTTAAGTTGGACTGGTTACAGGCTGATACTGATAGCATTTTATTTTATTTTATTTTATTTTATTTTATTTTATTTTATTTTATTTTATTTTATTTTATTTTATTTTATTTTATTTTATTTTATTTTATTTTATTTTATTTTTAATTTAATTTTAATTTTTTTTATTTTATTTTAAATTAATTAAATTTTATTTAATTTTATTTTAGATGTTAGTTAGTTGTTTTATTTAATTTAAAAATTTAATTTTATTTATTTTTATTATTATTTTATTTAAACTTTATTTAATTTCCAGCCAAAGCAGCTTTAAATTAAATTTCATTTCATTTCATTTCTTTTTTAATTACAATTTTTCAATTTTAATAGTAATTTTAATTATTGCATTTCATAACATTTATTAATAAAATATTGATAACAGAAGCAGATGCTGTTAATATTAATTATATCTATTTTCTTATAATTATTATAAAAAATATAATAATTATTATTATATCAGTATTATTATTATTTTCAGTACAATTTTTTATTTTATTTTATTTTTTATTTTATTTTATTTATTTTTTATTATTATTTTATTTTAACTTATTTTCTTAAATTTTTACCTAAAACAGCTTTTTATTTTATTTTATTTATTTATTTTTTTTAATTTTTATTTATTTATTTATTTTATTAATTTGATGTTAGTTAGTTTTATTTAATTTTTAGTATTATTTATTTTTAACTTCATTTAATTTTCAACTAAAACAGCTTTTAATTTAAATTAACTCTGCTTTAATTACAACTGTTCAATTTTAAAAGTAATTTTAATTATTGCATTTCATAAAATTTATTAATAAAATATTGATAACAGAAACAGATGCTGTTAATATTAATTATCTATTTATTATAATTATTATTTTTAAAATATTACTATTATTATTATCATTATTATTATTATTATTATTATGTCAGTATTATTAGTATTATCATTAGTTTATTTTTGTATTTTAATTTCATTTATTTTGTTATTATTTTATTTTAACTTATTTTATTTCATTTTCACCTAAAACAGCTTTTAGTTTCATTTAATTTTATATTATTTTATTTCATTTCTGTTTTAATTACAACTGTTCAATTTTAATAGGAATTTTAATTGTTGCATTTTATTACATTTATTAATAAGATATGGATAATAGAAACAGATGCTGTTTATATATCTACTTATTATAATTATTGTTATTGTCTTGTTTTAACCATGCTTTAATCTTTTTTGTTAAAACAGTTTCAAATTTTTGCATTGATCTGATTAAGTCTATTTTAGAAGAATATATTCCATTTTTATAGTCAGCTTAATTACTGCAATAAAATTATAATTAAAAAAAATGATAATAGAAGCAGATGCTGAAAATATTATAAGTATATTATCATCAGTTCTTTGTTTATTTTATTTAGTTTTTATCATGGTTTTGACTAAGTTTTAATTCTGTATATTTATTTATTTATTTAGTTTAAATAGTTTTATATTATTGCATTGATTTGATTAAATCCAGATAAGAAGCATATATTATCTGATATATTTATTTTATGTCTGTTTTTAATTGAAACTATTCCATTTTATTAGTAATTGTAATTATTACATAATTAATAAGCAGAAGTGGATAATATAGAAAGCAGATTTTATCAAAATTGTTAATTTTAAAATCTCATTTGAATCTTTTTTAATTGAAAAGTATTACATAGATTAATTGCAGATTAGAAGCATATCAGATTTTATTTTATTACTTTATATTGTTTTATTCAAATTGCAATTGTCCTCTTTTTTCAGTACCAAATGTGTTGTATAATTATATAATCACCATCAAATATATACATTTATATATTTAATTAACTGTTTTTTAAATCGTTTTTTTCCCTATATTGCAAGCTAATTTTATCAGCTGTTTTCATTATTTTATTTTATTTAAAATTGTAATTCAACCTGCTTTTTCTTTCTTTCTTTCTTTCTTTCTTTCTTTCTTTCTTTCTTTCTTTCTTTCTTTCTTTCTTTCTTTCTTTCTTTCTTTCTTTCTTTCTTTCTCTCTTTCTTTCTTTCTTTCTTTCTTTTTCTTTCACTTTTATTTTTGATGCCTTGTGTCTCATAATATACGCAAAAACTGAATTTACAATTTGAAAAATAGATAAAACATACTACTGGCATTACTTTGGCAGACTTTCTTTTTTATACCATGTATCAGCTAAATAGTGACATCAGTGCATCTCTAGCTGCTGATCTGAGCCACCATCGCTTTTTTCAGTGATAAATGGATCAGATCTTCATAAGAACAACCTCTATAAGGAACATTTTCCCTTATCCTCCATGTTTTCTCTTCCAGAATAAGCTAAGATTAAGGGTTAACTGGGCCTTAAATTGTTGTTTTTTCCTATAAACTCCTGACCGAAAGCATGCGTGTGATACTGAAGAGATTTGTGTGTCTGTTTGTGATGATCTACATTTTCTGAGACACGCTTTGGGTGTTCTGAGCTCATATTCTCTGTCGTTCTGCCCAAGGCTCCTCATGTGCCAAATAGACTAGAAAACCCCATTATCTTTAGACTATTTGTAGCACAGTTTTTTTTTTTGGTCATTAACCTTATTTTAGAAGTTATTAGTATGTGTTTTCTCTCGAGAAACCTGATTGTTTCCTGTTTCCTCTCCTGGAATAGACCTCACTGTGATTTTCCTGACAATTTCCTGATTTTTTTTTATTATATATATATATATATATATATATATATATATATATATATATATATATATATATATATATATATATATATATATATATATATATATATATATATATATATATATATATATGATAATAATAAAAAGACCACTGCAAAATGCTCTGTTTATCTGGATTTACGGTTTATAGTTTTGTGTTGGGGTAAAACATCATTTAGATTTTATTCTGAAAACGACTAATTACATTGGTCTGAATTTAAGATAAAAATGTTGTCATTTCTTTGCATAAAATAACAAAAAGATACTAGATTTTCAGATTAATGTTCATTTTTAGACAACACGTTACCAAATTCTCTTCAGAAGAGTTATTTGTTGTCAATTACAACAAATGAAAACATTTTTTGCTCTTGCTCTTTTGAGTCATTTTCTGACTAAACAATGATTTTAAGACCTTATTATAATAAATAAAAAATTAAAATTCTACTCAAACCCATAACAAATACAGTAAATCCAGAGAATCTGTGGATTTTTAGGTGGTCTTTTCAAGATATGCATATATTGCTAAAAACAAATGTCATTTAACTTCCATTACTGGTCACATGAATGCAAAAAAGAACTTATCTGTATGCAAACCAGGTTCAACACAACAATATATTGTTTGCTTAGTTAGTTCTTGTACATGTTTACATTTATATATATATATATATATATATATATATAGAGAGAGAGAGAGAGAGAGAGAGAGAGAGAGAGAGCGCTGAAGTCAGAATTATTAGCCCCCCTTTGATTTTATTTTTCTTTTAAAAAAATGACGATGTTTAACAGAGCAAGGAAATTTTCACAGTATGTCTGATAATATTTTTTTTATTCTGGTGAAAGTCTTATTTGTTTTATTTCAGCTAGAATAAAAGCAGTTTTTAATTTTTTATTAAACATTTTAAGGTCAATATTATTAGCCCCTTTAAGCAATTTTGTTTTCGATAGTCTACAGAACAAACCATCATTATACAATAACTTGCCTAATTACCCTAACCTGCCCAGTTAACCTAATTAGCCTACTGTAGTTAAGCCTTTAAATGTCACTTTAAGCTGTATAGAAGTGTCTTGAAAAATATCTAGTCAAATATTATTTGTGTGTGTGTATATATATATATATATATATAATTTCCTTTTTTTAATTAATGCTTATTGTATTGGTCTGGATATTCCAATATTATAAATAGGGATTATAAGTTTCATTTTGGTTATTATGTTTATTTTATGTTTTAATTCAAGCTATTTTCTTTTTTTGCCAGATTTCAATTGTCATATATTTTCTATGATTTATAATTCATTTAAATAATTTTTTTTTTGTAATATTTAATATTTCTTAAATATAATACTATTAAATATTATTTAAAATTTCACTTCATTCATTCATTCATTCATTCATTCATTTTCTTTCGGATTAGTCCCTTTATTCACCATGGTCGCCACAGCGTAATAAACTGCCAACTTATCCAGCATATGTTTCATACAGTAAATGCACTTCCAGCTGCAACCCAGTACTAGGAAGCATCCATACACTCTCACATTCACACACATACACTACGCCCAATTTAGTTTATTCAATTCACCCATACAGCATGTTTTTGTACTGTGTGGGAAACCAGAGTACCTGGAGGAAACCCATGCCAACATGAGGAGAACATGCAAACTCCACACAGAAATGCCAACTGGCCCAGCTGAGACTCAAACCAGCGACCTACTTGCTGTGAGGTGACAGTGCTAACCACTGAGCCACCATATTTAATATTTGTGAATATAATATTTTTCAATATTATTTTAAATGTAATTTTACACTTTTTGTTTCATTTGCTCTGATAAGATAAGCTAATTAATTAGATTAAGTAATAGATGTCCATTAGCAATTTCTACCAGTTCATTTCAATATTTACAATATTCTTTTAAAATTTATTTAATTTCATTTTAGTTTCATTTCAATGGCCAAAAACAGTTATAATAGGTTTGGTTTTAGCCAGCATTAACAGCATTTGTACAAATTACCCACTTCTCAAATCAGACGCATTTTTACGATCATATAGATTGCTTTTCATAAAACTATAGCTTGATTCTGCACTGTAAAAAATACATTTCTGACTTAGTTTGTCTTGTTTCTAGTCCAGATATCTAAAAATACTTAAATCTAGACAATTTATTCTGGACAAGTAAAAAAATTTAGTATTTTTCAGAAGTAAGTCAGAATTAAGTGCGTTTTCCCTTAAAACAAGCAAAATAATCTGCCAATGAGGTAAGCAAATTTTATTTCAAATCTTATTTCAAAATAAAAACTATATTATTTTACTTATCACATTGGTCATAAACTCACTTAATTCTGACTTATTGCTTCTATAAACAATGCACTATTTTTTACTTGTCTAGAAAATGCTTCTTGATTTTGACATTATATTTCTGAAAACTAGATTTGAGATTTTTTTTTCAAGATTTCTTTCTTTCTTTTTTTTATTTGACAAAAAATAAGTGAAAACATTAATTCATCAAGGATAAACACAATAAAGTAAAAAAAAAAAAAAAAACTTTTTTCCGATTGTGGTCCTTGATGTAAAGTATACAGATTATACTACTTCCGGTAACAGGTACACTGTGACACTACAAAAATAAATTCAATCACATATAACCATTAAAAAACATACTGTAAAATTCATCAACATACTATTCCGCTTACATTTTAAACTAAAACTAACCACATTTGTAATACTTTTAATATCCTCTGGCAGTTTATTCCATAAAAATGCCCCAGAATATGAAACTTTTTAGATATTTTGGACTAGAACAAAAGCCAAAACTTTACATAAGGAAAGTGTTGAAAGCTGCTTTGAACCTGTTGAGACCGAGTTATAGATTTTTTAATATCCCACAGTGGGGTCATTTCCCTAACATCCAAACCTGACTTTTCTGATCTCAAAACCTGTTCTGAATGGGTCTGGTTGAGGATACTTCTGCTCATTATCTAAAAAAAGAAGCTCCCCGGATCACATCATGTTGTCCCCTGCTCTGTTCCATTCCAGCCACCTCCAGCTGACCATCCAGGCCCCTGCAGGACGAGCTGAGGACCCAGCGAGACCTCAACCATCTACTCCAGCAGGAGAGCAGCTCTCGGCCTGGCGGCGGAGACCATTTCACCACCATCGAGCTGACCGAAGAAACTTCCGCAGGCTCCAGGCTGAGCATGATCGCAGGCCAAAGAGCTGTTCCTCTTGAGAAAAACCCCTGGAGGAGATGGAGCTGCGCATCGAGACTCTCAGAAACAGACACTGGGAGCCCGAGACGAGTCTATCAAGAAGCTGCTGGAGAGATGCTGCAAAGTAAAGTCTTCCTCAGCTTCAGGACGGTGCGTTGGATGAGGAGGAGCAGGAGCGAGCCAGACGAATCGCTGAAGCTGAAGCGCAGCTCGGACACCTGGAGGTCATACTGGACCAGAAGGAGAAGGAGAACATCCATCTCAGAGAGGTATTTACTTATAATGCTAATAATTTGTGTTGGAAGAGGATTTTGGACCATACTGGTTAATTGCATTTTTAAGACCAGCTTATTATGCGTCGAGTGCATCAAGACAACACAAAATGCAAGATCTGTCATTGGTCAGTTTGGTAGCTGTTTGGGCAGGGACGGGAGCTGGGGTGTAAGTGTTTTTTTACTTTACTTTATGATTGTTGAGCATTGTTTTTACTGGTTTATGCCTCCTCCTCTCAAAAATGGGGTCCCAATATACTTTCAACTTTTTTTCATTTTCAATTTGAGGGGAAAAATTTTCACTTTCCTTCACTCACTATCCTTTGGCTTAGTCCCTGATTTTTGTTATTTGGGGTTGAAATAGGATTTTAGACTACACTGTAAATCTTTTTTTAATCTGTTAACTGTTAATAACAGTTTCCGTATTTTGTAATTCACAAGTGTTTTCTGTTTTTTTTATGGTTGTAAATGGCATTATGGGACCTTGATCTCTACTCTGTCGACTTTTGATGTTAAATATTCAACTCTTCAGTTTAATAAAGTGACTTTTATTGGCATTTTAGTAGTTTGGAATAATATAACGTCTAAAAGTCTTTGCACACTGGAGTCCAAAAATTTCGGATACGTTTTTTACGTATTCATATGCAAAAAAAAATTCACGTAAACAAACCTTGCACACTGAGTCTAATGCGTATTAATTAATCCATTCTGGAAAAAACGCAAAACATGTCGGAGTCAGTTCAAGCAGTGATGCTTTGTTGTCATCTCTTTACTCCAAAGTAGAAAAAGAAAGAGGAATAGGCTACATATTGTGTGCATTTAATGCGAGGAAGGAGAGTTCTCCTCCTTATCAAAGAGCTGCGCTACGATTATCCCCAAATGCAAAGTTTATTTCAGGAAATCAGTGGAATTTTATTACATTGTTTGTGATATGTCACACATTTGTGTATGTAAACAAATCCTGAACAGAGACTGGAAGTACCTATAGACATTTTAATAGATGGTGGTTGCGTTGACGTGTTGAAGCAAGAGGACCATGCTTTCTATTATAATGTCTAAGGGCAGTACCTCTAATGTGTGGACACACGCACACACACAGACACACACACACACACACACACACACACACACACACACGAAAAGCAGAATAAAACGAACCTGAATGTTTCGGAGGAAGTGTGCGATTAACACAATATCAACACGATGTGAGGTCAAATTTATTTTTTAACGTGTGAAAATTACGGACGAAAATGTCGGATTCAGTGTGCAGTAACCTTAAGAAATAATATGTAGATAAATAAATCTGTAAAATAACAGAAAATTTGCTGGCAGATTATTACAAGGTTTTGTAGCATAATATAAAACACCAACCCAGACAATATATCATTTTAAACTATTAAAATGTTAATAAAAGTCACTTTTTACAAACCTTTTGAGGATAAAGTTGTTGGAAGGCAGATCATAATGCAATTCAATAGCCTAAATAAACAGGGAAAAATAAAAAAATA
>NC_079445.1:37882162-37951961 GCF_903798145.1 Danio aesculapii | reverse complement strand
AAAAATAAAAAATAAAAAAACATTAATCACAAAATACAGAAAACTGCTAATTTAGGGATTTTTTACAGTGTAGGGCTGCATGATATTGGAAAAACAGACATTGCGATATTTCGTTTTCTGCAATATATATTGCTATATGAATATATTTTCATAAGATGACTATTTTGGGGAAAAAAATCTTCATTTTAGATTTATTGGGATTTTGTAAGGGAGTGCATATGCATAAAACACACAACATTCATTCATTTATTTTCTTTTCGGCTTAGTCCCTTTATTAAAAAGGGGTCGCCATAGCGGAATGAACCGCCAACTTATCCAGCATATGTTTTACACAGCGGATGCTCTTCCAGCCGCAACCCAACTCTGGGAAACATCCATACACACTCACTCACACACTACGGACAGTTTAGCCTTCCCAATTCACCTGTACCGCATATTTTCAGATATTTCATCCCAATAGTGACAAAGACTTGCTGACTTTAACGGCAGACATTGAAGTACTATACTGTACATTAAGGCCCAATCCCAATTCTATTTTTCAATGTATGAAGATAGGACAATTTATAGATTATTTTCTTTTTGCCATCGCCACTCATGAATGTTGTTTGAGTTTACATGTGTGAGGTTACCATAGAAATGTTGCTTGCTTGCCCTTTATTGGTGTCGCGATTCAAGTGAAACCACAGCGCCACATATGCGCATTGGTTAAAACGTCTTTTTATTGTAAACTGAGTTCTTATTCATTTTGCTGTAGAAAATACAACATAAAGGGGAATTGTAATTGTATTACAATTGTTCTCACCGTGTTGGCGTGGGTTTCCTCCGGGTGCCCCGGTTTCCCCCACCGTCCAAAGACATTCGGTGCAGGTGAAATGGGTAGGCTAAATTGTCCATAGTGTATGAGTGTGAATGAGAGTAAATGGATGTTTCCCAGAGATGGGTTGCAGCTGGAAGGGCATCCGCTGCGTAAAACCTATGCTGGATAAATTGGCGGTTCATTCCGCTGTGGCGACCCCAGATCAATAAAGGGACTAAGCCGAAAAGAAAATGAATGAATGAAGGAAGACCGCTGGAGAGCCACATATTTTTGGTCAAAGAGCCACATGTGGCTCCCGAGCCATAGGTTCCCTACCCTTGTACTAGACATTACTGACAGGGTGTTTGAGTGTCATCAAGTGCCACAATGTTGTGGGACTACTGTACAGGAGTTATGATTATGGATTACAGGTCGCGAAATTTAGCTGTTTTTATTTTACATAACGCGGTTATGATTATATTAGAACATTGTTTGTTTGTTGTAAAAATTCGTAATAATGACAAAAAAATACTACTTTGTGAATCTCTTTACTTCCGGGTGCAGTGATTCTGCCGTTGTGGCTGGTGTATTCTGGGAAATCTTCTTACCCCTTGGTTTCGAGTGTGGTCCTGAAAAATCTTCATTCGAAAGGGGTATTTAGCCCTTCCCATTAGACCTACGCCTTCAAGCTAAAGAGAATTGGGACACCCCTACCCCTTGACGTAAATGTGCAAAACGAGGGGTAGGGGTAAGAGGAAGGGCTAAGGGGTAGAATTGGGAATGGGCCTAAAGCTATTGAAGTAAGCTTATAGGTTTACAATACAAATATTGTCAAGTGTCCCCACTTGTTTCTTTCAACATCATTGTCATGTTTTGATTGGCTGTGATTTTGTCTGCTTTTTAGCTTACATTGAGAATGGAAGAATGGTTTGATCTTAAAAAACTAGTGCTGCGACTCTTTAAATGACATAAAACCCTGCAATTCATGTTTTTGTTTGGAATATTTTGGTTTGTTTGGAGAATTGATTTGTTTAACTTGTTGCACCGAACAGTGAAACATTTAGCCATTACAGTGGACTCCATTTGGATGACCAACTGCACGAATAATTGTTTTCAAGCATGAACGATTTTCGAGGCAGAGAAATGCAATAACTCACGCACAGTCTCTGTGGAACAATCTGAGGTTAAGTGGTTTGCCATCTTAATAGTCAGACAGATAGTTAGACTCAACGAAGACAATAACAGCATATGGTCTCTGAGTCATCTGGACCCGAGAGGAGATCTGTGCCAGCACTGCTACAAACACACAGGGTAGATTAGATTAGATTTAACAGTATTGTCATTGTGCAGAGTACAAATACAAAGCCACTAGCTATGTTTCCATCCACCTATTTTGATGTACATTTTGGATCTGCACATAAGAAATGCTTGATGTAAACACCAAGATGCGCATCAATTTTGAAAATGTGCATAAAAAATATATAGGAGTAGGATAAATTTTTTATTCAATAAGAAAAGCTGCTTATAAACTATGATGGAAACACTTTTACTGAACAAATTCCAGTATGTGCATTAAAAAAGTCATGTGATTTTGTTATAAGAGATCATGTGATGATGAAAATGTGTGTGCATGGACAAACCAGCAAGCTGAGCAAATTGTAAAACATCTGAGATGTTGTTTTGGTCATTGTAAAATGCCTTAACCATTTCAGTATTAGTGTTATTATATTATTAATTGCTCCATCCCAGCAGGCACACAACATCATAAGACATTAATATTAGTTAGGTTTGGGTCATGTTGTCAGGTGACCAAAATTCAATGTCTCGCCAGCATCTAAGGACAACGTTATTCTGTTATCCAATAGCGATGTGAAATTACGTTGATATTTGGTTGATTTTGGGTTGTGTTGGAAAGTGACCAAAATCCAACGTCCGATAGATGTCATAGTGTTAGCGTCCACACAACGTCAAGGTTTAACATGATTAGACGTTGATATTTGGTTGATTTGTAGGTTGATTTTAGGTTGGACGTTGGACATTGACGTTGGCCTGACGTTGGGTTCAGACGTCTACCCGATTTTCATTTCCAAACAAAATCCAACATCCCCACAGTGTTAGGGTACAAGGTCAAAATGACGTTATGTTGACATCCTTTGCCTGCAAGGGTGTCTCACGTCTTTAAATCCCACCACGTGTTCATTGCGTGTCGGCATTGTGTTCTGAGGTGCAAGTCATTTATTAAATTAAAAAAAAGATTCACGCATTTTCTCCTACCGCAGCAAATTCCATTTTAACTGTTGATATTTGGCGCCAGTTAATCAGGAAGTGACGATTTTTTACTCATTGGATGGAAACGCTGCTTTATTTGCACATCTTTTATGTGATAATCCAGTTTTGAGCATACATTTAATTAACATCTTCCAATTGAATGGAAACATAGCTACTGTTACGCCATTAACGTCTAACCAGAAGTGCAAAAAACATAGTATATGAATAAATATAAAATCTGTATATTCATTAAGCTTTATGACATACAGATGTGGCTACTGAGAATGCGCCAGTGATCTAAATTGGTGTCGCACGTTACTGCGCTAAAGTGCGGCACAGCACAACATGGTCTTACACAAGAAATACATGGCCAGCAGGGGGCAGTTATGTAACATAGTGCACATACTGAACTGATGTACTGTAGCAGCCAGAGCATGTGAGCGGAGCTGAGCCGTGTGACGCTCAGCTAATCATTCTGCATAGTCGTGCGTGTGCTCGCCAGCAAACCAACACCGCTCAGATCCCGCACCAACATAAGATTTCTCTAGAAGGCTTACTCTAATATTTTTTGTAACTAAAAAAAAATCCTAAATAACTGTGTAAAATTAAAGCACTTCGATAAAATAAGTTTCAATAAGTATAGTGCAAGTTGGAAGAGACCAGTGTAATGGAGATTACTTTAAATACAGCATAAGGTGCAAAATAAGTATAAACAGAAGGTGCATTATACTGTGAGTTATGTAAATAGCATATGTTTACATGTGAAATAAGAAAAGGCAGAAATGTGCATGAGAAATGTGCAAAATGTCAGAGGGAATAATAAAAACAATATGAGTGTGAAATAGGGACAAGTTATTGAACAGTTCAAGTTTTTATGTATATATTTTTTAAAGTATAAGATAGTCTGTGCAGTTCAGCACCTGAGATTGACACACATAATTCATTATGAACTGAGAGAGTAAGATTAAAACTATTGAAATGTGAAATAGTGAAAAAGATCAGAATACATAAAAGGGATTTTCAGAAGGGAGACTTAGATTCCCATCAAATGTCCCAGTTTTTGTGGATTACTTCAGGGTCACAGATATTTTAGATTTTACACTACAGGAACTACTGTTTCCAGTAAACATGTTAATAGATTTTTTCATTGTAGTACTAACATTATTCATTTCCCACAGGAACTTCATCGGAGAAACCAGCTTCACCCAGACCCTGGAAAAACTAAAGCCCTTCAGACTATCATAGAAATGAAGGTAAATATATTTTTGTATAATATTAGTTTTTTGTGTGCGTCTGTGTGTGTGTAATACTTTATATATACAGTTGAAGTCAGAATTATTAGCCCCCCTTTGAATTATTTATTTTTTAAATATTTCCCAAATGATGTTTAACAGAGCAAGGAAATTTTCACAGTATGTCTGATAATATTTTTTCTACTGAAAAAAGTTTTATTTGTTTTATTTTGGCTAGAATAAAAACCGTTTTTAATATTTTAAAAAACCATTTTAAGGTCAAAATTATTAGCCCCTTTAAGCTATATATATTTTTCGACAGTCAACAGAACAAACCATCGTTATACAATAAGTTGCATAATTACCGTAACTTGCCTAGTTAACCTAATTAATCTAGTTAAGCCTTTAAATGTCACTTTAAGCTGTATAGAATTGACTTGAAAAATATCTAGTCAAATATTATTTACTGTCATCATGGCAAAGATAAAATAAATTAGTTATTAGAAAATGAGTTATTAAAACTATTATGTTTAGAAATGTGTTTCCTCCGGGTGCTCCGAATCCGCCTGCAGTCCAAAGACATGCGCTATAGGTGAATTGGATGAGCTAAATTGGCCGTAGTGTACGTGTGAATGAGTATATGGGTGTTTACCAGTTCTGGGATGTGGCTGGAAAGGTGTCCGCTGCGTAAAACATATCCTAGAATAGTTGGTGGTTCATTCCGCTGAGGTGACCCCTGATAAGTAAGGGACTAAGCCGAAGGAAAATGAATGAATGAATGAATGTTAAAATTTAAGTCAACTTTATTTCTTTAAACAGAGTCTGCTAGTATGTAATTAAATGTGGCATTTTCAGTATATGAACTATTGTTATGCTGAATGTCTTTCTACTTCTGTCATATTAAAATGTTTTGCACAGAAAAAAGTCTTAAAATCTATTAAAGCCATTTAATTATTTTAATGCTTAAAACCCCTTATTTGACTATATAATATGACCCATGTAAATGTCTAAAATAAGCATATTTGAGTGACTACAGAATGTTTAATAATACAGGAGCAGTGATGCTGAAAATGCAGATTTGCATCACATGAATGACATTTTAAACATTTTTACAATAGATTACAGCGATTTCAAATTGTAGTAATATCACTCTATTTTATTGCATTTTGATCAATAAATACAGCCTTTATGAGATTAATAGACTTGCTTAACAATTCTATTAATCAAGCAAGCTCTTGATGCTCAGAAAGAACAATATTCGACTGAAAAAGCAAACAGAACGGACCAGAAAGACGAGATGAACGTCTGATGGCGGAGTCACTGCAGCATGCTGCTTAATGGCTGAATGAAACAGTAAGTGGGTTTGTGCGCTCACAGGCAGAGCAACCCCTGCCAGCAGAAGCATTACACACCGCGCTAAAAATAAAGTATGACCTCATGCATGGCACGCACACACTCCTCAGTTCCCCTCTGATTGGAGCTAAATATTACCCAGAGCTCACCACTGCATCCATGTGACACAATGATAGACTCGCTAAAAAAAAAAAACTGCACAAACTGCTTCACCTGGACTTCATTCCAGTGCTCTTTTTTTTTAAAGGGGTCATGAACTGAGAAATCCCAATGTGCTGATTCTTTTGACATATAAGAGGTCGCTGTATTATAAAACCATCCTGTAATTTTCAGAACTTAGTCTAATAATTAATTTTCATGTTAGTCTAAAAACAGCTATTATTGAAGCCAGTCGGACAAAATGGCAGGTTGTGGAATGTGGCTTTTTTACGCATTAATTTAGTGTGACTAACCTCCACCTCCACATAAGAAAATCAACATCTTCTACATCGATTTAATAATAATAATAATAATAATTCCTTACATTTGCTTACATTTCCTTACACAGTGCTTTTTCTGGACACCCAAAGCGCTTTACACATTGGGGGAATCTCCTCTTAGCTGCTTAGCTTCAGTGGGTGACCACGTAAAAGTTGCAGAGAGCTAGCTGCCGGCATCACTGCCTGTTTAGCTCCACCCATCAATTGAAATTGACATGAAAATGAGAGGCTCACATGTCTACGCAGAAAATTATGAAGTTAAAATGAGGGGTTTTAAGCCCCAAAGACAAAACTACCTTTTAAACTTCAGATTATCTTCCAGAACGTTCACTTAATTTCACCACAGATTTGTGTACAAACTGGGTACAATTTGATTTAGCATTTTCAGAGAGATTGAAATTAAAGGCAGTTTTGACCATATTGGATCTGACAGTAATGCTTTAAAGGCCCCAAGAAGTGCTTTGAAATGTGCAGTTTTATTCAAAATTTGACATCATTTTTACTGAAACATGAAGGGAGAGTGGGACATAGAGTGGCTCCTCCCCTTTAAAAAAACTGCCAATAGCGTTTTGTTTTTAAAACAACTCTGCCAGTGAAAGTAATTAAGCTCAAGCATATCAAATGAAAAGCAAATGAGAAGCGTCTTGAAGGGGGCGGGGCATGTCAGATACTAGATAACATTTGATCGGTCAAGGTTTGATGAGAAACTAAAGTTTGAGATGATGTGAAAAAAATTGTTGATCCATTTAGGCAGAAGTGACAAACTACAAGCTTTGTTTATGTGTTTAAATCAGGTTTATATCTTCTAAATGCAAGTTTTATAGACATCATTACAACTAACATACTGATTCTAACATCTAAAAAAGTAATAATTTTAATTTCACGGGACCTTTAATTATGCCTTCACTGTTGCTTTGTTTGTTATCACAGAATATTTGGTATAATTAGAATTTTTTTTTTATCACAGAAGCTTCCATCTATAAAGGATGCAATCAAACATACATGTAGAAGTTTACTTCAGTAAATGCACAGATGTCCTTTCGAAGCTAATCTTCGTTTCGAAAAATGTTTAAATATGCAAAACTGCCAGCCAATCACAGCATTGGGCGTTTAATTCTGAGTCTACAATCCACCATGCCCATTCAAATTCCCTTTAAGGCAAGTCATTTCACTTTACATCTTTGAAACGCCTCTTGGGCAGTATGCTGGGGCATTCTGTCTGAATGAGGAAACATCAAATTCTCCAAAACTGTTTGTCAAGCTTATGATTACATTACATATTTGGAACCACCAATAAAATTAAACAACAACGGTCTCATAAGTTTAGTTTCTAAATGTTTGAATCACACAAAATCTGCAATTTTTTCAGGTTGCCCTAATGCACATGCACACTCGAAAGTAACAAGATCACGACACCAACCTAATTTTTGTCAGCTTTACACATTGTCATCATCTGGATAATGCTTCTTCAGATCATGCTAGTCTTCTGAAATAATTCACTAGGCCTTGATTAGGGTTGGGTACTGAAACCCGGCGCCATTATGGCACCGGTACCTTTGTAACCGGTATGCACCGGACCGAACCAGCATATGAATTTCAGTGCCTTACTCCGGTGCCACTGGTGCTGCGACAAGAACATAAAGCAAGTCGCACACCAGAAGCACCATGCAGCACCATGCATTTAAAAATTCTAAACAAAGGTTTCTATCAGGGTACACACACCAGCGCCTCAAGTCGGCATCTGTCCGTGGCACCCAGCTTTGACTCAGGACACTGTTCATATTTCAGCCACGCCACAGAGCGGCATCCGAATAGTTTAATTTTAAATAACATGCCAATGTGCGCATCTTGTGTGCGATACTTTCAACTGTCATGTGCGTGCCGTGTTGCGGTTTTGAGTGGCGCATCCGGTGTGTGACGCCCTTAAGAAGCATGAAGGGGTGCATCAAAGGCACACAAAAGTATGCGTTGTGTCACACATCTCTAAATATTTCATTCTAAACAGCTTTGAGAGATACGGACACCATCAGCGAAGTCAGTTGTTCTTGTTGCTTATAGAAGGCAAAGCCCGCAGTACGGCGCATGCGGTGAGCGACACCCTTCATCAACACGCACAATCGCATTCGTCTAATTTGCTTAAACTAAGCATTCTAAAGTATGGCTATATTTTACAAGCAAGGATTCTGACACACCAACATGCAGCAGATGCTTTACAAAAGTTGCGTGTAAGGGGGGAAATACATCAAACTTATAAAATTTGAGGGCTCATGGAATCAACTTAAAGGTGAGGAATGGACTATCTTTGACAGCTTGCGACATCTTCTGGAACTTTCAGCGAGTATGTTTACATGGACACCAATAGTCTGATTTTTACTCTGATTTTACTCTGATTGGCAAGAGTCTGCCACTTAAACAGTGATTTTTGATTATCTTAAAGGACCACAGACACAAACTGCAGAGGAAACATTTATAGGCTGGTGACGTAATGACGTTAATGGATCTATGTGCTATAACATGTAACTTGAAATCATGAATGTAACATGCAAAAAGCAACTCATGTAAACACCTGAATCATATTATTGTCTTATTCAGATAAAGGCAAATCATTAGATCACTGATGTCCATGTAAAAGTAGTCACAAACCCTAAACCCAGACAAAAGGTGTTCCCTGATTTTGATGACAGACTTTCCACAGGTTAGTAGTAAGCTAATGTAATGTTAATAGCATAATGCAAATCTTGCATTCATGCTAACATACAAATGATCAAAAGAAATATATTAATGCAATTGAAATAAATAAAATATGAATGGATGTTTACTTTAAATTTATAATAAATATTTATATTGTTCAATTATAATGATTAAAATATATATATTTTTTTTGTCAAATAATTTTGTGGCTAAAAAGTATCAGTTCAGGCATTGTTTTGGCACCGGTACCAATTTAAAAGTACCGATTTAGCACCGGTATCGAAATAACCCCAAACGATACCCAACCCTAGCCTTGATGGTGAATGTCCTCCAGAAATGAAAGCGACTCTTTGTTTACAAGTTTGTGGGCGTTCTTGTAGTTGCTGTCATGTCATGTGATGTGCGTTTGACAGGATGGACTCTACCTCGCGTTGGTTTCATACAGATTACAAAACCAAAAAAAAATTGTTTTCAAGCACACTTGGTTCATTTCAAAGTAGAGATTTCAAGCTTTATGTGGATATATTTCTTAAGTCTGTGAAACAAGTATTTACTGAGATTCCAATGTGTTTGTTGACCACAAAACTGCTGTAAAGCACACGTCTGGTCCGAGCTTCTCCTCCGAACCGTTTGATGCTTCATTCACCATATTGACCGTTACACTTTTCCCCATTGAAAACTTTATGAGTGTCTTGAGTATTCTATAGTCTTTAACCTATTCAAACAGTGTTTCTAAATCAAAACATGACCAGAAAAAAGCCTGTGAGCTCTAAATTATGACATTTTTGATGTACTAAATCTTTATAAGTGGACCTCAGAGACTAAATCAGCAAAGAAAGCCAGTTCATGACCTGTTTAGCATCAGCGGCGGTGTTCTCCCGCCCTATTGGCCGAGCAGAGATGCTGATTCCGGTGCCATGGGAACAGGTGGAGTTGTTTACAACACTGAGATCACGGATGCAGGCGTGGGAGAAGATGACAGAAACACACAGCGGAAATCTGATCTGTTTGCGTACGCTCTGAAGATGGATATTATCTCTCATAGAGCCGCAAGGTATAACGTTACCTCCACTTACTACTAAATGAGCAAACATTACAGTCAAAGCTGCGATTTCTGCAATGCTTTTCAAAGGCCTCATGTGTAAATGGTGTCTATTGATGTCTGTGAGAGCAAAGAGAGAGAGAGAGAAGGGCGGGTTATCAGAGAAAGGCAGTGGCAAACATGCTCTTATGTACAGTATGTCTGAACGGGAGATGGACCATAGCTAATGCCAAAGACGTTGTATTATTTATTTAAAAAGCTGAAGGAGCTGCAGCACCGCAACACTCTCTCCCAGTCTAAAGAGGCAAAAACGTGCAAAGAAAGAGCGTCTCTGTCTCCGTCCAGGCTGGATGTGTGCTCTTACTTCGACCAAATGGTGATTACATGCTGATCCATTAGCATGAGGGAGACAGATTCTGCTTTGGCTATGCAGCAGTACTGCAGCTCCTCACTGGCGATGCTGAGTTTTTGGCGTATCCCTGTCTTGTTGTGATTTCTTCCTGTGTGTTGGGAATTGGGGTTTGGCATGCCTCGGACCCCTTGAATCTGCACCCATAAAAAGTTGTCATTGCTAGCTTAAGGGGATGGAGCACAGCGTGGCTAATTTTTCCACTAAATTGTTTATCCAGGACACCAAAATTGCCTCCTTGGAGCGCAACATTCGGGACCTGGAGGACGAGATTCAGATGTTGAAGGCGAATGGATTGCTGAATACGGAAGATCGAGAGGAGGAGATCAAGCAGATGGAGGTCTACAAAAACCACTCCAAGTTCATGAAGACCAAGGTAAAGAGCTTTTATTTTTAAATAGATAAACATTGAGCTTGAAGTGTAAATGCTCGAAAGTGTGTGTGAGATGTTAAGTGTTTTTAAAGGATATTAAAAAATGTAAAAGTTTGACATTTACCTTCGCCAATCATAAAAATTTGGATTTTTGAAATTAATTTAATTTTATTTTATTGTTTGTTTTTTGTTTAGTATTTTTTTATTTGATTGTATTTCTTATTTAATTTAATTTTATCTTATTTTTTATTAAATTTTTTATTTTATTTATTTTATTTTTGTTAATTTTTTCAATTTTATTTTTATTGTTATTTTTCATTTTATTTATTTTTTCTTTTCTTTTATTTTATCTTTATCTTTATTTTAAATTTTAAATTTTAAATTTTAAATTTTAAATTTTAAATTTTAAATTTTTTATTTTTTATTTTTTATTTTTTATTATTTTTATTTAATTTTTGTTTTGTTTTGTTTTGTTTTGTCTTTATTTTTATTTTTATTTTTTTTTTAATTTTTTTAAATTAATATTTTTTATTTTATTTTTTGTTTTATTTTGTTTAATCTTTATTTATTATTTAATTATCTATTATATTTTATTTATTTCATTTTTTTTATTCAATTTTTATTTACTTTTTTTAATTTTTATTATTATTTTTTTATTGTTTTATGTTTTATATTATTTTATTTTTTTTATTTTATTATAAAAAGTTTGGTGCATTTATGCTTTTGGGATAATAGAAAAGTTTATAATGATCACAAATGATAAACTTAAAGGGATAGTTCACCCAAAAATGTAATCTCTGTCATCATTTATTTATCCTTCACTTGTTTGAGACTTATTTGAGTTTCTTTCTTTGTTAAACACAAAAGAAGATTGTTTTTAATGAGGTTGCTCGAACCTTACTATTGTTCAGTCAAACAGTTCCAGCAATCCGCATTTTTCAAAGTATCTTCTTTTGTGTTTAACAGAAGAAAGAAACTCATAAAAGATTAAAAAAACACCTGAGAGAGAGTAAGGTAATTTTCATTTTCAAGTGCATCATCCCTCACTGTAAATAAATAAAAAAATAAAAAAATATATTTATATATATCTGACAGATCTGTATTAAATCTTTTAGTTTAATCAAGTCATCTCAACTTAAACCACAGATAATATGATGTTAATCTTTGTATAGCTTAAAACATTTAGTTTAAACCTGATTAGCTTGTTTAATTAAGTTAAAGTAACATAAAAACATTTGTTGTCATGGCTTTTTGTCATATATATATATTTTTACAGCACTTCAAAGTAAGGCAAAACAGCACAAAATTAGTGTACAGGTATCTGTACTTAGTCTTGAGGTATCCATACAGTGTCTATGAGAAGAATACATATTACTATTACTGTATAACAGAATATAAAAAAGATGACATGTTAATAACAAAGCAAAGACAAATTATGCAGAGGGAAATGTTACTGTTTGTTAAAATAATGCATTTAACTTAAATTTTACTCCACAGAAGCATTGTGCATTTAAATGCTGTTAAACTCAAAGAGAATCTTAAAATCAGATATGCACTTGTATTTTTAAAAATAAATAATAAAGATTTTTGTTTAAAGTGAACGCATTATGGATTACATCATATACATTCATTATAAACTCAAGAAATAAAGTCCATTGATTTTAAAGTATTACATTACAATAAACAAATACATTTATTTTGACTATAAACATAGATTTTATTTTATTTTATTTTATTTTATTTTATTTTATTTTATTTTATTTTAATTTTATTTTATTTTATTTTATTTTATTTTATTTTATTTTATTTTATTTTATTTTATTTTATTTTATTTTATTATTTAAAAAAATATATTTTATTTTATTTATTTTATTTTATTTTATTTTATTTTATTTTATTTTATTTTATTTTATTTTATTTTATTTTATTTTATTTTATTTTATTTTATTTTATTTTATTTTATTCATAACATTTACCTTTCCAAATTGTAAACATTTGAATCATCTGTGCATTATTTTATTTATTTTATTTTTTATTCATAACATTTACCTTTGCAAATTGTAAAAATTGGGATCGTGTGTGTATTATTTTATTTTATTTTTAATTTTATTCATAACATTAATAACACAGATCGTGTGTACATCACTTTAGTTTATGTACACTTTTACTATTATTATTTTTTATATATTCTTAATATATATTTTGTTCTGATTTGAAAAACCATCTTTCCAATTAAAAACCCCAAAACAAATACATATAATAGCTTTTTCAAACAGATAACAAAAAGTTGCACCCTGAAAAACTGCTTTGTCACCGAAACAGCTGTCTGTTTCAAGAATGACATCATCCATATTTCAGATACCCATATCAGTTCTTACATAATGAAAGTCCTACCCTAGATTGTCTTCTCTTTGAATATCACATTACTAAAGTGAAACGTGTTATGAAACCTGCTTAGTAACAAATAAAACAGTAAAGATTTACACCGTACAATATCAGCCGTCATATCACTTTACATTAAGCATGATTTACCATTAGCAGCAAACAAATTCTCCAAGCAGCTAAATCAGATAAAATATTCCACCGAGCGTCTTTTAAAAATAATAAATCTGTCTTTTGCCGAAGTGTTTGGTTGTAGTGAAGTGTTTGGAGTGCGTCAGTGAACTGTAATGATAGCTCTGCTGAGTAATGCTAGAAGCAGCAGTGTTAAAATAGGATTTGTAGGATGTGTGTGTATATATTTTTCACGGTGGTGTTGCTGACAGTGTTTCTTGTCAAAACACCTCAGTTCTTCGGCTGCAGGTTTATTGGGATTTCTTCTTCTCGCACAAACTTTGGCTCTGTCCCAGTTTACAGTGCCAACAAGTCTATCACGCATTGCGTATCAGACACTGCGTCTCTAATTATTAGCAAACAACACATTGCACAGGATTGATTGTGTGGGGTATTAGCACAAAAAATATGCATGGGTAGTTTTGGAAAATAACCGGACATTTGCATGATATTGTAAACTAGAACTGAAAGGATGACAAGCGTGTCTAAAAGTTAATAAAAATGATTATGATGACATAAAATCACTTTCACTTTAGTAATATGATATTCATATAGAATAATAAATAGGGCCGGAATTTCATTATTTGAGAATTGATATGGCTGTATGAAATATGGATGATGTCATCCTGAAAAGGACAGATGTTTCAGTGACAAAGCAGTTTTCTTTGGTGCTTCTTTTTGTCTTTTGTATGAAAGATAAATTAAATTAAATTAAATTAAATTAAATTAAATTAAATTAAATTAAATTAAATTAAATTAAATTAAATTAAATTAAATTAAATTAAATTAAATTAAATTAATAAGGACAAGATTAAAAACAATTATATAGATGTCTACAAATATTTTAAAGCTGCATATGTAATTTTACATTTAAAAATATTTTAAAAACTCATAAAAAATATTTATTTGTTGTTTTTGGGACTGTTTATTGCAAAGCTGACTTTTAAAATAAAATAAATAAACAAATAAACAAATAAAATATTAAATTAAATTAAATTAAATTAAATTAAATTAAATTAAATTAAATTAAATTAAATTAAATTAAATTAAATTAAATTAAATTAAATTAAATTAAATTAAATTAAATTAAATTAAATTAAAAATAAATTAAAATATCAAAATAAAATAACAAAATAAAAAAAAAGAAAAGAAAATATAAAATAAAAATTGTTGAATTAAAAATAAAATGTAATAAAATAGAGTACTTCTATTAAATTAAATTAAAAAAATGTCATTATTAACTAGGACAATCGACACAGTGGCTCGTGGTTTGCACTGTCGCCTCACAGCAAGAAGGTCGCTGATTCAAGTCCTGGCTGGGTCAGTTGGCATCTCTGTGTGGGAGTTTGCATGTTACAGTCCAAAGACATGCGCTATAGGTGAATTGAATAAACTAAATTGGCCATAGTGTATGAGTGTGAATGACAGTCTATGGGTGTTTCCAAGCACTGGGTTGCAGCTGGAAAGGCGTCCACTGTGTAAAACATATGCTGCATAAGTGACCCCTGATGAATAAAGGGACTAACTCGAGGAAGAAAATGAATGAATGAATAAATGAATGAATGAAATAATAATGTAATAAAAAAAATAAAACATAAAAATTAATCTGTTGTTTTTGGCACTGTTTATTGCAAAGCTGACTTGTAAAAATAAAATAAAATTAAATATAAAATTAAATTAAATTAAATTAAATTAAATTTTTATATAATATTATATAAAATAAAAAACAAATGAATATAAAATATAAAATAAAATAAAATAGTTTTATTAAATAAAATAAGAAATTAAAAAAATGTCATTATTAACTAAGACATTACAAAATATTTTTGTAAAAAAAAAAAAATTAACACAAGTGTAAAATCAGTTATATACATAGATGTATAGAGATATTTTAAAGCTACATACAGTTGAAGTCAGAATAATTAGCACCCTGAATTATTAGCCCCCGTTTATTTTTCTCCCCCAATTTCTGTTTAACGGAGAGAAGATTTCTTCAACACATTTCTAAACATAACAGTTTTAATAACTCATTTCTAATAACGGATTTATTTTATCTTTGCCATGATGACAGTAAATAATATTTGACTAGATATTTTTTAACACATTTCTATACAGCTTAAAGTGACATTTAAAGGCTTAACTAGGTTAATTAGGTTAACTAGGCAGGTTAGGGTAATTAGGCAAGTTATTGTATAACGATGGTTTGTCCTGTAGACTATTGAAAAAAATAGGGGCTAATAATTTTGACCTTAAAATGGTGTTTAAAAAATTTAAAACTGCTTTTATTCTAGCCTAAATAAAACAAATAAGACTTTCACCAGAAGAAAACAATATTATCAGACATACTGTGAAAATTTCCTTGCTCTGTTAAACATCATTTAGGAAATATTTAAAAAAGAAAAAGAATTCAAAGGGGGGCTAATAATTCTGACTTCAAGTGTACATCATTTTCTAATTTTCAAATGACTAAAGCCCAACAAACATACTAAAACAGAAATCACAGTTAAATTTAACACTAATAATATTCATCAAATAAAGGCAGCTTATAAAATGACTAAACTTCTATAGATGTTTAAAATTAAGAAATATAATTATAAGAAATATAGACACTTAGAAAAAGATTCGGCCTAATGTACCAATTTTAAACTTTCACACACTAAATAAGAATGAATGTAGTTTAAGAATCGGACCAGTGTTATTTTATTATAATTAAATAACTATTGTAATCTTTGTTTTCTTATGTTCTCTTTTCATTTTTGTTAAAGTTTTAGTAAGTGTTGTATTTTTGTCATGTCTCTTTATGTCTATATACAGTAGTTTTTGTTTTAATTATTATTTTAGTTGCTAAATTAAATGTTTATCCTTAAATGTACGTGCCAATATATAAAGCATACATATTCTAGTGTTGTGGTTTTGTTTAGTTAATTGTAATAACCCAGAATCTTGTCTCTTGTATAATGATATATAAATTTTTATTAGTTATGGCTTAAACAGATTTTCTCTGTCTCTCATTAGTTTGCCGGTGTGTGTTTTTGTGCACGTGTGCGTGGGAATCATTATGTTCAATGTCTTCTCTGTTTCTTACATGCTGGCGAATCAGCTGGGGGTTTTGTTCTGATATTTATAGACCTCAGTTCATCAATAATTCATATGGCTGATGTATATTAAATGGGAATTGCGTTCTGAAATCTCTTTCCAGTGAGCGAGAACAGATGTAGAGAAGAAAAACTCCAGTACTCGTTTCAGTTTTCCTATTAAAACAATTAAATACTCTGGTGTTTTGTAACATTTGACATGCTAAGTGTTTTCTGTGTCCCATAAACAAGTTTTCTTTCTTTGTGGCTTTGTTTATATCTTTCAGATTGACCAGCTCAAGCAGGAGCTCTCCAAGAAAGAGTCTGAGCTTTTGGCTCTGCAAACAAAACTGGAAACTCTGAATAATCAGAATTCCGACTGCAAACAACATATTGAAGTGCTCAAAGAGTCCCTCACTGCCAAAGAGCAACGCGCTGCCATCCTACAAACAGAGGTTATTTTATTTTATTTTATTTTATTTTATTTTATTTTATTTTATTTTATTTTATTTTATTTTATTTTATTTTATTTTATTTTATTTTATTTTATTATTTTTTTATAATTTTTTGGAAATTGTAAAAGTTAGCAAGATTGTAAAAGTGTATTATATTTTATTTAATTTAATTTTATTAAAGTATTTTATAAACTTTTTATTTATTTTTTCCTTGACGATCACTTTTGCCCATTGTGAAAATTTTGATCATGTGCACATATCTTTCTGTTATTTTATTTATTTATTTATTTATTTATTTATTTATTTATTTATTTATTTATTTATTTATTTATTTATTTATTTATTTATTTATTTATTTATTTATTTATTTTATTTATTTATTTATTTATTTTATTTTATTATTATTTTTAAATGTTTTAATATTTATTTTATTTCATTCATTAAATTTTTGTAATTTTATTTGCTATTTGCTTAATACATTTTAATGTTTTTTTGCATAAAATTTACCTTTGCCCATTGTGAAAATCTTTCAACTTTCAAGTTTTTTATTGATTTATTTTTATTTATTAAATATTTATTTTTTAAATAATCTTTTTAATTGTTTAAAAGTTTGTTTTATTTTATTCATTTTATTTCTGTAATTTTATTTACCAATCTTTTTTAATTAAAAAAATGTATTTCATTAATTAAAAAAAAAATTAAATTATTAAAAAATTTGCCTTTGCTCATTGTGATAATTTTAATCGCTTGCAAATCAATTTTAATTATTTAAATTTATTTAATTTTATTTTTGTTAGTGTGGTAACACTTGATGGTACCTATGGCACATTTTGTTGACTAAAAGTTGCATTGCAGCTACATGCCAATCACTTCTCATTTGAGTATTAGTAGACTGTCTACTTAATACCTGTTGATACTGTTGCTAAACAGACATTTAACTGACTATAAGAAACTTTGCAAGTACACGTCAACTTACACTAACCATAACTTTAACCCCAACCTAGCAGTCTACTTATAATTTATTGGGAATTAGTTGGCATGTAGATGCAATGTAAATTCAATTCAACAAAATATGTGAAAGGGACTATTAAAATAAAGTGATACCTTTTTTATATTTACCCTTGCCTTACCCCATTTTTTAAAATTCCTTTCCCAGTGGAATCCCACGGAAATTTAAAATTTTTATATTTTTAAAGAAATCATATTCTCATTATTAACCTAATATTCCTCTTCAGGTGGATGCTCTCAGGTTGCGCCTGGAGGAGAAAGAATCATTCCTTAATAAAAAGACGAAGCAGCTTCAAGACTTGACGGAGGAGAAGGGAACTCTGGCTGGAGAAATCCGAGACATGAAGGACATGCTGGAAGTCAAAGAGCGCAAAATCAACGTCTTGCAGAAGAAGGTAATCAATCTGCAATTAAAGCTCAGAGATTATCCTGTAAAGTCAGGCTGTTTTCACGCACCATTTAGAAATGATTACGGGTCGATGTTGTTGAGTGTTTCATGAGGCATGAAGGCCTGCTTTACTGCCTCTATCACAGATTTATCAGTTGAACAAATGAACACAGAAAGAGTTTATTCACAAATAATTAGTAAACAAAAAGCTCTTTAATACACAGAAGGCTCTTTTATATTCATACAGCAAAAGTATGCAATTGGTAAAATTATGATAATCATTTAATTGTTACAATTAATCATTATATAATTCTGATAATTATATAAAAAAATAAAGTGAAAGAAAAAAAAGTACAAAAAAGTAAAAAAAAGTAAAAAAAGTAGTTTTTAAAAAGTACCAAAAAATCTAAAATATGTGTATGTAAAATATGTGTATTTACTAGGGTTATTTTGATAAACGATGCCTTCGTCCATCACTGATGACCAATAGACATCACGATGCTGAGCCATGATCGCGATCCTCCACCCTGCCCCTGTCGCAGCAGCAACCCGCTCGTGAAAAACACACACGGCCCCATTTACACTATTACGTCTTTGTTTTAAAATAGCATTTTAGAATGAAAACGATCCACGTCTACACTGGCGTTTCACATAGCATTTCTAAGAAGCCCTCCTTCAACACTATACCGCTGAAAACGCACATCACGTGACCACACACAAACACACACTCTGTCATATGCTGCAGCGTCTGAGCTCCAGCAGTCAGCAGTGCACGTCAGACAGTTTATCAGGGATGTACCGCTGGATCGCGTCTCACTATAGTTGTCAAACGTGATATTTAATTATTCTTGTCTCTATCTAATGACTCTTCAGTCTCTTGAATCTATCAGGTAATGTGTCACAGCGTAGGTAAACTGTTTGAATCTTTCACTTTCACGCATGTATTGTCATTTTAGCGAACACCTCAGACACTGTTGGTTGGTTTCTGTTTGTTGTGCACCTTTTTTATCAACCAAGTTTGTTGACACCATTTTAACTACAAAGATCACTCTGCCTATTCATGCCAGAGTCCTGTGGAAATTTTTGTGTAACTAATCTTTATTTATTTATGATTGGGTTATGGGTAAAACAAAGACCATGCGGGTCAGGTAGTTGAAGCGGTAAGCTACAAATAATTAATTTGTTATGAATTAATAAATTATTTATAAATAATTAATTCACCGCTGCCACCTACGACGACGATGCCTTCGTCCATCGCGACGTTTCACATTAGACATCGTACGATGCCAAATAGGTCGACATCGCCCAACCCTAGTATTTATATAAATGTATTTCTACCAATATATTTTTGTCCATTTTTTTGCACATTTCTGCACATTTTATACCCTCACAATAAAAGTATAATAATAAATAATAATAAAATAAAAAAGTTAAATTAAAGTAACAAATAAAAGTAATTTTTTAAATGAATAAAAATGCATCAAAATATGTATTTACATAAATATATTTTCATTTATAACACATTACATACATTATTTCCAATTGATTTAAATATATGTAATTATTTTTCATTTATTTAAATATATGTAAATTCTGGAATGTATTTGTTTTATAAATGTTTACATAAATATTTTGTGCAAATATTTTATAAATTATTTGTAAAATAATTTTTTTAATGTTTACAAATATTTTTAGCCTTTTCTCATTCTAAGCAAATGCATTCACGTGTCAAAAAAGTGAAATATATATATATATATATATATATTTATATATATTTAGTATGTATTTTGGTCAGAAAAAAATTGTAGCATTGGTAAAACTTAATTAATTAATTATTTAATTAATTAACAAATGAGGCAATATTTGAATGCATTGTAACAAGCTTCATGACACTGAGCCACAGATCATCTGCCATTTTTTCCTTTTTTTATGTCCTCGCTGTCAAACCACATGCTTTTCTAAGTTCTTCTGCCTTTTTCATGTCGTTCAATCAATGGAAACTGATCTTCTGCTCTCCTAGTTCATTTTTTATCTTATATTTTAAAGGCTCACTGAAGTACTTAGGAAATAGCAGCTTTATTTGATGTGTCGAGGAAATTTCCAATAGTAAAGGTATAGTTAGGGTGGGACATGCTATTTGAAAAAATAAATAAATACAGTTAGTCCTTCTGTGAATTTTTTCATTTTTATGTTTAAATGATGTTTAATAGAGCAAGGAATTTTTGACAGTATTTCCAATAATATTTTTTCTTATGGAGAAAGTCTTATTTGTTTTATTTTAGCTAGAATAAAAGTTTTAAGATAATTAAAACTTTAAAGTTTTAATGTAACCATTTTACGATCAATATGATTAGCCCCTTAAGCAACATTGTTTTGATTGCCTACAGCACAGGTGTCAAATCCAGTTCTTGGAGGGCCGCAGCTCTGCACAGTTTAGTTCCAACCCTGATTAAACACATTTGATAAAACTAATTGAGTCCTTCAGTTTTGTTTGAAACCTACAGGTAATTGTGTTGAAGTAGGGTTGGAACTAAACTGTGCAGAGCTGCGGCGCTCCAGGAACTGGATTTGACACATGGTCTACAGAACAGACCATCCCTATACAATGACTTGCCTAATTACCTTAACTTGCCTAGTTAACTTAAGCCTTTAAATGTTTCCCAGTTATGGGTTGCCGCTGGAAGGGCATCCGCTGCGTAAAACATATGCTGGATAAATTGGCGGTTCATTCTGCTGTAGTGACCCCAGATTAATAAAGGGACTAAGCCGAAAAGAAAATGAATAAATGAAGCCTTTAAATGTCACTTTAAGTTGAATACTAGTATCTTGAAAAATATCTAGTGAAATATTTTACTGTCATCATGGCAAAGGTAAAACAAATTAGTTAAATTACTTATTTTACATTTAGAAATGTGTTGAAAAAAAACCTTCTTTCTGTTAAAAATACAGGGGGGCTAATAATTTAGGAGGGCTAATAATTCTGACTTCAACTGCAAATGCTCCCCCCATTTAAAATAAACAGTCAAGTTTTGCAGTGGTGTTATCAAAATCATTAATCCATATTGCCAGAAGTGACAGACTGCAAGTTTTGAATGCTTATATCTTCTAAATGCAATTTAGGTCAAAAATGGTGGTGGTTTTATTGAATTCTTACACAAAAAAAAACCTGTTTGGAACCTTTGTTTTTCTCTGTATCTTTAACAAATCTTAAAGCAGCTCCATTTGTTGTCAAAGATGATCTCTCATAGAGCTTTGTAACTGTGGGTAATGGGATATTGCACCATTCATCAAAAAGAAAGCATTAATTCTTAGGGGGGATGAAGGAAGTGAAGTCTCGCCCATTATTTGACCATACTGAACATCATCAGGCATAAATAATCCCACGAGATGCTTCCTGGCCCATTAGAGACCAACCAGCATGTTTGACAGTAAGCAGCAGATGTATACTGTGGTCTGAAACAATCTCAGGCTTCTTAAACACAAAGCATCCAAATGGAGAAGAAGGTGAAAGATGAACCAGCAGACCGCAAAACACTCTCAGACTTAGGTGCTGTGGCCGTTACACTGGGTTATTCATCTGTGCAGGACTGCCTTGAGTATATGCACTTTCTGAATGACCACTCAATATGAATCTTTGTGAAGCTCGCCAGTAATACAGTAATATGATTATACAGCCATACCTTTCAGTAAATGCTGACTTATTGATGTTCCTCATTGTCAGTACAATTCATTATTATTTATTTTATGTTTTTTTAATTGTTTTGTTGACTTTTTTTGCAGTAAAATATTAAATGAGCGAAATTAGCTATTTTTTTACAGTGTGTGTTATCCTAAACATTGTTAGCACGTCGTTTAATGTGTCAAAGAACAAAAGCCTGCATGAACATCACCTCCTTTTGCAAATAAAAAACTATAACATAAAAATCACTCTACAAGCTTTCACAAACGACTTTGGTGAAGTTTTATTTATATATATATATATATATATATATATATTGTTGACAAATACCACAATTATTTGAATTGTGAATCAGAAGAGTTCCCAGTACTCTTCCAGTTGCGCCTGGAAGGGCATCCGCTACATAAAGCATATGTCAGAATAGTTAGTGGTTCATTCCGCTGTGGGAACCCCTGATAAATAAGGGACTAAGTCGAAGGAAAATGAATCAATCAATCAATCAATCAAAAGGGGACTCCAAACACTGGATGAACAGTTAATCTGCAGCGGATTTGTCTTCTTTCTTTCGGTCAGATTGAAAACCTTCAGGAGCAGCTGAGGGATAAAGATAAGCAGCTGGGGAACCTGAAGGACAGAGTGAAGTCTCTACAGACGGACTCCAGCAATACTGACACTGCCCTCGCCACGCTGGAGGAAGCTCTGTCTGAGAAGGTACCAGAAACAGCAAACCAAATCCAAGCACTTCAAATAAAAGCTGCATCTTTTAAACTGATTTGGGTTTCCAGAGAGTTCATTTGGAAAGCTTCTTTAAAGGTGCAGTACACTGTAAAAAATATCCGTAAATTAGCAGATTTCCCTATTTTGTGATTCATGATTTTATTCTTTATTTTTTCTATATATTTATGCGTTTGAATTGCATTATGGGACTTCCAACAACTTTTAACCTTGAAAAGTAAAAAATAAGTGATGTTTATTGACATTTTTAATAGTTTAAAATGATATATTGTCTTGGTTGGTGTTGTTTATTATGCTACAAAAACCTTGCAACAAACTGCCTGCACATTTTCTTTTATTATACTTATTTGACTTTATTCTATATTTATTATACATTATATATTTTTTCAAACAACTGAAATGTCAATAAACGTTACTTTGTTTAACTGTAGAGTTGAATTTGCATCATTAAAAGTCGACAGAGCAGGGATCAACAACCCATAAAACAATTCACAAGCATAAATAAACAGACAACCATAAATAAACACTTGTGAATCACAAAAGTTTTTTTCTGTCAAAATGACTATACATTTAGTCTTGTTTTCCTAAATAAATAAATAAATAAATAAATAAATAAATAAATAAATAAATAAATAAATAAATAAATAAATAATCAAAATGGATTGAAGTTATGCTTAAAACAAGAAAAAAAAATCTGCCAGTGGGTCAGTTCATCTGATTAACAGATACTTGTTCTTACCTAAGTTTGATACTTTAAATTGATTATTATAAATTGACTTAGTCTTGATGACATAAGGCTGGTTTATACTTCTGCGTCAAGTTAGTAATGTTAGTTGGAAGAGCATTCCACAGTTTGGGAGCACGGAAAGAGAATGCCCTACCTCCCTGAAACAGCGTAGGATGTGCCGTGGATCACGCCGGTCACTCGACGCAGAAGTATAAATTGGCCTTTAGCTTTTTGTTTAAAAAAAAAACTATACTTAATTTGATATATAATTTTGCATCTTAAGGGAATATATAATGATTTAGTAATGCTGTTTTTATGTGAAACAAGACAAAATAAACTTGGAAAAACTTTTTTTTTTTGCAATGTATGACAACTTACAATATTTACCAACTCAGAAGAAAATCCTTGTAGATTTGCCTTCCTCATTTCAAATACTAAAACATCTTTAAATTAAGATATATTAGATAAATGATTACAAGATTTATTTTTACAAGACATAATGATCTGAAACATATTATTATTATAAGTCTTTTTCACAGAAAATGTCACAAAAATGTCAAAATTATAATAAAAATATAACAAAATTAAAATATTGGATTAAAAATAAGTATCTTTTTGCTTTTTTTTTTGGTCTACACTGACAAATATTTGTTCTTATTTTAAGCATAAATCACTTGTTCAGAAAAGCAAGACTTAGTATCTTAAATAAATTTGCATCTAATATAAATGCTAATGAAAAACATTAGTAAGGACTAAATTTACGCCATCTAATAGCAGCATTCATGTTCACTTACTGTGTTATTTCAGCACACAATTCTCTGAAGTAATTATGCAAATCATTAAACAAGCCAAAAATCCTTAATTAAACGCATCACACTTTCTCAGTATTCAGTCCCATTTTAAACAGGATGATCTTCACCAGGATTATTCCATTTTACTGAATTTGCCCTCTAATCTGTGGAGAATGAAGACATTTAGTACATTTATTGATAAGCCATGAGCATTAATTGTTTTTGCATCCTCGTTTGTGTCACAGGAGCGAATTATCGAGCGACTGAAAGACCAAAGAGAGCGTGAAGACCGAGAGCGAATGGAGGAGCTGGACTCATATAAAAAGGAGAACAAAGATCTGAAAGAGAAGGTGAACACACTGCAGGTGGAGCTGACGGAGAAAGAGGTGCGTTTGTTTCAATTGCTTTAATAACATTCCAATATTAGCAGGATTAAGACAAGGCTCTTATTTAGAATCTACCATGCAAACAGAGATTTTTATTATCCTAATCTAGCTAAAGTCATACATGAAGAAAGCATAAATCAATCTAAGAGGTGGAGTATTCCAATTTCAGTCGTATTATCATAATGCAGTATAGATTACAGTTGATGTCAGAATTATTAGTTCTCCTGAATTATTAGCCTCTCTGTATATTTTTACCCCAATTTCTGTTTAAAGGAGATAATTTTTTTTCACCACATTTCTAAACATAATAGTTTTAATAACCCATTTCTAATCACTGATTTCTTTTGTCTTTGCCATGATGACAGTTCATATTTGACTAGATATCATTCAAGATACTAGTATTCAGCTTAAAGTCTTAATTTAAAGAGTTAAATAAGTCTAAAAGACTCACAAAAACACCTTAATCATAATATTGTTTTATTCAGAATAAAGTAAGTAACTGGATTACTGTTGTAAATGCACTCAGTGGTATTTGTTCCCTGACTTAGAGCTTTTTTCTTCCTTCTCCAGTCGAGTCTGATAGATCTGAAGGAACATGCGTCCTCGTTGGCCTCGTCGGGCCTCAAGAAAGACTCCAAACTCAAGTCTCTCGAGATCGCCATCGAGCAGAAGAAAGAGGAGTGCAATAAACTGGAGACTCAGTTGCAAAAGGTACAGCCAGATTCCCTTTCTTGATGAGCGTTGCCTATAGGATTATCCAACACAATCTCACGGCAATTCGTAACTTTTTTTTGTGGCTAATTCGTACGAATTCGTACGATCGAATTCGTACAATTTAGTACGATTTGCTCATCCTCCAATGACGGTTGGGTTTAGGGGCGGGGTTAGGTGCCACTCCTCCTTTTTTAAATCGTACCATTTCGTACAACTGAACTCGTACGAATTCGTACGAATTAGCCACTAAAACTGTCAAAACGTAAAATACTTACGTTTTCTCGTGAGATCAGGCTGGATTATCAGCTTCAGCAATTTTAGAGTTAAATAAAAGAGTTGTTGACTGATTAGACAGATAGACATTTATTTGATTGATTTATTTTTTTATTTCTATGTTTAGTGAGTAAGTAGTATTGAAATATTTATTTAAAATAATTTTTAATGCAGCATTTTAGATTTTTTTCCCCCAGAAATGTCATATTTGTTTACTATAACAAAAAAATTATTTAATGTAATGAGGTGTATTTTACCTACTACACTACCTGACAAAAGTCTTGTCATCAACCCCAGTTGTGAGAGCAACAAATAATAACTTGACTTCTTGTTGATCATTTGGAAAAGTGGCGGAAGATAGATTTTTCCAATGAATCATCTATTGAGCTGCATCCCAATCATCACAAATACTGCAGAAGACCTATTGGAGCCCACATGGACCCAAGATTCTCACAGAAATCAGTCAAGTTTGGTGAAGGAAAAGTCATAGTTTAGGGTTACATTCAGTATGGGGACGTGCGAGAGATCTGCAGAGTGGATAACAACATCAACAGACCTTACTGCACTAATTAAATAATTAAAAATCAAGGCATGATCATATTTTATTTTAGTAAAATAAGCGTAATCTAGAGGCCTTTGCCTTTCACATAAGCCACATTTTGATACCAAATGATCAACTAGAAGTCAAGTTAATAATTGTTGTTCCTAAAACTTGGATAGGTGAGAAGACTTTTGTCAGGCAGTGTGTATTCTTTTCAAATAAATTAAAGGTATTTATGTTATTTGCAAACAAAAAAAAGAAAAACAAAACACAAATGCTTAGTAATAAAATAATTTTAGCAATCTAAGTGCTGAATGCCATTGACTATTTTTTATGCTTGCTTTTTGTCTTGATTTAAATAATATAAACATAAACATTTGCATTTGGAGATGCAAAAAAAATAAATAAAAATTGAGCCTATGCTAAAACAGGAACGAATATCCAACAAGCCAGAAACAAACCTGTAAAGAGTAAATTGGATAGATTTTTTTTGTTTGTTTTAAGCATTGACTCAAATAATTTAGCCTGATTCTTATGTCTTTTTTGTAGTATTTTGTAAGAAAAAATGCTTTTTTTTTAAACATTTACTAAAGAGATTTTTCATACTGTCATATATTTTTTACTATCATTAAACTATAGTGCGTTTTATATAAACAAATATATGCTTGCATACACTATAGATGCATTGAATTTATCAAAAGGGATCTCTCTGTATGAATTGTGCTGTTATATGAGCCATCGGTCAGCTTGACCTAGAAGAACTTTAAACCCATATCAGTTAACTCCTAACCGCTGGAATTTCATTCAATGAGTTATCTAGTTGTTTCATTGAATGTGTTTTCTGCATCAGACTAATGGTCACTCATTTTACAGGAGCCTTTCTGATAAGATGTTGCTGCCTTTGTTTAATTTGTCTTATCTGACCACAGCTCTGTCTCAAAACCCAGCAATCCACCAACCTAAATGACAATTTATTTTGACTACCAGAGGCTCGCAGTTCAGTGAAAATGTCCAAAAATGAAATGTGATAATTAAAGGTGCAGCATGTCGGATTTCCTAGTGGTTGAATTAGGTATTGCAGTCCAAATTCAAAATGTTGGCGAGGTTTTTTTTTTACCTGGCTCCTCCTCCTCAGACTTGATGCACACGCAGATTGCCAGATTGGTGACACCATAAGGAAGGAGTGTGCCTGATGACCAAGCCTTACACTATAAGCTCTTAAGCTAGTGTTTACCGTTGTAACATTTTCATTATTTGCTAATTAAAAACCAACTCATGTGGATTTTATGTCACATTTTCTGTCTTTCCCACATACATTAAGGCAGCCTTTAAGATTAAAATTAAATACAAAGTTTTTTTTTCTGTAAAGGCAACACAGGATGCCAAAATATAATTGGTTAAACTAACAGTGGGTGGAGTTAAACAAACCAAAACTATGATAGACATTTCAACACAGAATGCACATTTTCAAAGGAGAACAACTGACTTTAGCATTGTTTTTCAGATAAACCAGCACGTTTCTAAAATATCTGTAGGATAATATGATTTTTATATGCTTTAGAAGAGTTGAAAACTTACATACTGCACCTTTAATGCTGTCCAGGTTGGTGACTCGCTCAGATTTGAGACTCAGCAGGCTTCTTCTGTTGCTCTCTGGGTTTTTATGGTTTAGAAGATTATCATTAACCTTAAAGAAGAGCTAATGATAAAGCTTGTGTCCCTTCATCCTCCTTCTCCTCATCATTTCCCATAATTCCCTCCTTTGCAATGTAGCAGGCAGAGCAGCTGTTCAGTCAAATGAACAACCCCGTAAGTGTCTTTATGATCTGCACCGGCACATGTTGAAAGCATGAGGACACTACCTTACTGTTACTACTCTTTTAACTTCTTGTTAAAGGTGTGTAAATGATTCGGCTGCGCTGCTTTAGATAGCAGGAGTTGTGATCCACTTTAAGCTTCATCATTAGTGTAATTTTATACTGCAGTCTGTTAGAGATTGTGTGTCGTTTAATTCATTGAAGTGTCATTTTAAGCTATGGTTATCAACACTGCGAACACTAGGTTTTTTGCTATTGTTGTGGTTGTTTTATTTTTGTTTTTTGTCCATTTCAGTTTTGTTTATAGCTTGAATTTGTATTTTTATTGTTATAGGTCTTTAACATCTAGAATAGGAACTACCAATGATAACTAGTTGTAGGGCTAATTTGGGTACATTTATGTTCTTGAGGATTGTTGATTAATGTACACTATCCCTTGTTGTGTAAAATATGTCATATTCACAAAAGATTGAGAAGTCTGGCTGTTTTTGAATGTAATGTAATGAAGTGTAATGTGTACTTATATAGTGCATTTATTGTGTATAGCCATACACCCAAAGCGCTTCACAATAATAAGAGGGGGTCTCTTCACACCACCACCAGTGTGCAGCATCCACTTGGATGATGCGACGGCAGCCACAGAACAACGGCGCCAGTGCGCTTACCACACACCAGCTATTGGTGGAGTGAAGAGACAGTGATAGAGCCAATTCGGTGGATGGGGATGATTAGGAGGCCATGATGGGCCAATGGAGGGAATTTGGCCAGGACACTGGGCATACACCCCTACTCTTTTTTTATTACTGTATAATACAAGCTTAGATTAACTTGAAAATAAGGAGGGATTCATGATCATTGTTGTAATCTCCTTAGGAAACATTGTGGCCAATCAAACGGTCTGGGGTGTGCATATTAATGATCCTGTGTGGATCGTCAGGGTCAGTGTTTTGTTCTGAATGACCTGTTTTTCACCAGGATTTACACTCACTGGATTTACGTAAGAATAAGGAAATGGAGGCTCACAGTATGTGATTTCCATGTACTAAACATTTATTATTCAGCTTACAGATTTTCCTTTTATGAGACATTTAAGAGTCTACAATGCAAACCTTTTTTAGGTACCTTAAGCTAAAGACACACTTAAACAAATTGCATTACATGTGGAGTACTTCTATTTTTAATAGCATTATCAGTATGCAGTGAACAGTATGTTTACATGAACATATATTCCATTAATAGCATGATTAAGAAATTACACTCATTACATCTATCTTGCAAACAGATTTTAATAAATATAAATCATATAAGTATTATTAAATATTATTTATTTGATATTTGCTTCGTGTACAGAGGAATAAACAGAAAACGCTTTACTTTAAATTATTATTATTATTTTAAATGAAGTAAAATGTATATATTTTTGTTTTGTTTTATTGTTTCTATTTTATTCTTGAATTATTTTTCAAATGTTTCCCCAGTGATGTTTAACAGGGCAATAACATTTTCACAGTATTTCCTAAAATGTATTTTTCTTATTGTGAAAATTTTATATATTTTAGTTTAGTTTAATTAAAAATATATAGATATTTAATCTCAATTTTAAAAACCACCGTATTTTTTTTATTTGCTACAGAACAATCCACAGTTGTCCATTGACTTGCTTAATTAACTGTACTTCTTTAAATTAATTTTAATTAATAAAATTTTTTTATTTTGATTATTTAATTTTTAAATGTTTAATTTAATTTTAAATTGAACTTTAATTTGCATACTAGTATCTTGCAAAATGACTCGAATATAGTGTCTCATGGCAAAGATAAAAAAATGTATCATTAGAAATATGTTATTAAAATTATTATGTTTAAAAATGTGTTGAAAAAAATATCTCCGTTAAACACCACTTGGAAAATATAAAATGAATATCCTTCATGTTAATGTACCATTTGTATTTTATAAATCATACATAGTAGTACCAACCCAAAATAGAATACAAACCAAAATATAATGACACAACAGAATGGATTTCAATAACGCTGTTGTTTCCTCATGCTTCCAATGTTGACTAATTTGTAACTAATTTGTGGAAGTTAATTCCGAGATACTTGAACACAGCATTGCAAAGACTTTTACCACTGAACCAAAATCCACTTCTGCATGATGCGACGCATGTTCCCTGTCCTGTTCAATTCCTCTCATGTCATGTTTGACAATCTGCAGCTTCAATCATTTGCATTGGTAAAATGTTACCTTATTTGGTGCTATTAATATTGCCACATTACTTTGGTGTCGTATATGATCCATTGTGTAAGTTTTGATCAGTTGCACTGGTAAAATGTGATCAATTTATCTTGATTTTTGTGTTGTATGTGTTTCATTGTGCAATCTGTGTGTTTCAGGATGCTTTTACGTGTTTTAATAAGTAAGCAAGGCTGCATTTATGTATTTAAAAAAAAAAATGATGCATCTTCCTCAGTTCTGCAGTAATCAACTTGGGTTTCCAAACCAAATAATTGTATTTAAAGGGATAGTTCACCAAAATAATTAAAATTCTGCCATCATTTACTTACCCTTCACTTGTTTTAAACATTTATAAGTGTCTTTCACTATTGAACACTTGTTGAACACTACAGAAGATATTTTGAAGAAAATCTTGAAGAAGCCTGTAACCACTGGCTTCAATAGTATTCATTCCCCATCATGGGAACTCCAATGTGTATCTGGAACCAGAAATATTGGAGTGCGTCAGATGACCTATCACTCTGAAGAGTAAGAAAACGGGCCAATGAAGAGCTCAGCTCCACAGCTGATACTGATTGCTGAGTGCCTGCTGAGGAGAGAGCATCTTGAATTTGCCTGCCGAATAGCCGATGACTCGGCTAACAGCTGGAGACTCAGGTGCTGTGGCAGTGGAGACACATGTCATTGTTCCCTATTCGGGGAACGTAGGTTACATACATAACCAGGACGTTTTTCCTACACTGTAAAAAATGCTGGGTACCAGTTAACTTATTCATTACACTAATTTTAACAGACTGAACATAAAACAATTAAGTTGACCCCCCCCCACTCCCCCAAAAAAACCTCAAGAATTGTGTTGTATCAGCTCATTTAGAATAAGTAGCTTAAACAAACAGCAAACATAACTTTTGGAGTGTATGGAAGTCAATGGTTACCGGTTTTCGGCTTTCTACAAAATATCTTCTGTTGTGTTCAACAGAATAAAAAAACTCTTGAGGGTGAGAAAATAGTGAGCAAATTTAAATTTTTGGGTGAACAATCCTTTTATTTAGTTTTTGTTCTTGTTGTTTGCAACACAGGCTCATTCTGAAAATATGGCCTTTATAAATGCGCATCTCAGGAAACAAAACACCATGACTAACCGCGGTTAGCCACAGTAGTCAGGGAAATTCTCTGACTCAGGAAATAAATAACCAGTAGGGGGCAGCCGAGATACATTCTCTGCAGTGGCCAGTTCTGAAGGCGGAAGACTCAATGCCTGCGGGTAAATTTCTCTGTGGAAGGTGGAGGTGTTTTCTCCATGTTTTGTATATATCTGCTAAAATCTAATACAATGCTGCGCCTAGGATAACTGTGTTTATTGCTTTCTTATCAGAGTGGTTTCATTTTAGACACGTATTGCTGACTCGCCACAGCCATGGCTGTAATATTACATTTTTGACTGTAGGCCAACATACAAAACTTCTCACAGAGCTCAATTAAATGTTCTTCGATTAATTATCAATAAACTGTTAAAGCCAAAACAAATGGTAAAATACAGGTTGTAATTTAATTTAATATTTGGTTTAAATAAATAAATATAATGTAATAGCCTATATAGGTAAAATAAATATAACATATTTTTAAATTAACATTAAACATATCTGGAGATTGCAAATTATGTTGCCAGAAGTATGTATGGCTGCATTTTGTCTTTAAAACGAACGCACAAGTAAATAACAGGGTGAGAATGTGGTAAAATCTGAAAACGTGGTAAAACTGTTGATTGGGATTAGGGAAGTGGGTGGGCACTGGTCAATCGTTGCTTTTGAAAACACTATTAGTTGGGATTAGGGAAGTAGGAGGGTGGGTCAGTCGATCGTTGGTCAGTCAGTCAGTCATTCAGTCAGGCCGACAGCGGCCTCTGGTGGATTTATGCAAGAAGATCAGGCATGAATAGCACTCGCAAGAGAAATTTGAGATCTCAAACGTGTACACAGCAGCCTCTGGTGGATTTGCGAAAACAAAAACTGCAAAAAAATGGAGCTCCTTGGACATATTTGGCACTCTCACACAATGTATATAGGGGTACATTTTCAGAATGAGCCTGTTTTTTTTTTTTTTTGTTTTTTTTTGCATTTAAAGCTTGGCTCTTTTGCTTTGTGAAGCACAAAGCTCTTCTCGTCTGCAGTACTGGTGTCTGTGTTGGTCCAAGAATGGCATTCAGACCTGGGAAAGTTTTTGCTGTTATTGATTTGATTGATTTTGTGGCCGGTTTTGTGTGTCATTGCTCAAACAGAAGGCCCATGAAGTGGAGGTGCAGCAGAGCTCACGTGGAAACCCGGAGTATGTAGATCGGGTCAAACTTCTGGAAAAAGAGGTTTCCTTCTTTAAGGATGAATCCAGCAAAGCTCAGAACGAAGTGGAGAGGTTACTGGAGATCCTGAGAGAGGTGGAGACGGAGAAAAACGACAAGGATAAGAAGATTCAAGAGTTGGAGAGGTGAGGAAATGAAGACATTTCTTTCACTTCTCAATGCTTTTGGTTGTGTGATGTTGTGTGTTCCAGTCCTATATAGTGCACACTACCAGTCAAATATTTGGATGTTCTAGAATCTAGACTAAATGGGAACCTGGACAACAAAATCTGTCTTAAGTTGTATGGGTACATTATTTAGCAGTAGCTCACAATACATTGTGTCGGTCAATATTATTGATTTTTTGAATATTATAGAGTGTTATGACATTAAGTAAAGACCATGTTCCATGAAGATATTTTGTACACTTCTTACTGCACTACAAAATAAATGCTTTTCTCACTTGGATTAGCAAAAGAATCTTACATCAAATGAAAAAAACAAGTTGAGTTTGCTTACCCCATTGGCAGATTATTTTTCTTATTTTGAGGAAAAAGTCACTTAATTTTGACACATTATTTCTTAAAACAAGACTTTTTGTTTTGATTGTCTAGAAAATGTTTCTTTCATTAATTCATTCATGAGGGCTTAGTCTCTTATTTATCAGGGGTCGCCACAGCAGAATGAACCACCAACTATTCAAGCTTTTGTTATAAGCAGCAGATACCCTTTCAGCCGCAATCCAGTACTGGGAAACACCCATACACTCCCACATTCACACAAATACTCATACACTATGGACAATTTAGTTTATTCAATTCACCTACAGCGCATGTCTTCGGACTGTGGGGAGCACCCGGAAGAAAACCACGCCAACACGGGGAGAACATGCAAACTCTACACAGAAATGCCAACTGACCCAGCCGGGATTCGAACCAGCGACCTTCATGCTGTGAGGCGACAGTACTAACCACTGAGCCACCATGCCACCCAAAAAATGCTTCTTGATTTATTAATTTCTATATATTTGGACTAGAAACAAGACAGAAAACCTAAGTAAGAAAATCATGTTTGCAGTGTGCAAATATATCAAAGCAAAATGTGTTTTACAGGAGATTTTGGTCATATTTATACAAATTTTCCAGAAATGCAAATAGTCGTATCTCAACCAAACATTGTCCAATCCTATCAAACCAAACATCAGAGGAAAGCTTATTAATCTAGCTTTCACATGATTATTAATAATTAACACTCATGATTGGTTCTGTGGTTCAGGGCCATGAACAGGTGTTTTAATTCTTGTTACGATCTCAAAAACATTTTAATGTTAAAACCTAAAATATGGAATTTGAAAATAGTTTTGCGGAAAACAAGTGGTAGATGCAGTTATTGCACTATGTATCACAGTATTTCTTGACCAACTATTATTTTTTAAATAGATTATGCTGTCGCTGCATTTCTTTACAAATGTATAATTTTTATTTTTAAATATAGTTGGGATGTATAAAGAATTATGCGTGCATTTTTTAAACATTTTTTTTTAAACAAACGGCCTCCAAAATGTGTAATGATAAAATATCCATGCATTTCTTAAAGGGACAGTTCACCTACAAATAAAAATGTACTCAACATTTACTGTTTCAAGCCTTTATGAGTTTCTTTTTTACTGAATACAAAAGAAGATATTTTGAACAGTTTTGGATGTCAACAGAACTAAAAAAAAATGCGATGGAAGTCAGTGGTTTTCAACTTTTTAAAAAATATCTTCTTTTCTGTTCATAGGAGAAGAAACGTAGATATGTTTAGAACAAGTAGAAGGTTAGTAAATTATTACAGAATGTTTACAAATTTACCAATTTTTTATGTATTATATGGAATATGGTGTATTTGTAATATATTTTTATTTTTAATAAAAATATTTAAAATACTATAATAAAATAGTATAACAGGTAAAACATTATTTAATAACAATTTTAATAATACACCAAATAGTGAATTTTTGATACACTATATGGAAATGTGTATATGTAAATGAGTTGGGCTATATAATGAAATATGCATGCATTTCTCCACTCTTTTTATTGATAAACGAGTGGGCCTCTTAAACTTGCATTGCATGTATTGCTTAAAAATAATAGCAAGTAAAAAAGTAATAATAAACATGAAATATGTTATCTCATGACAATTCATAACTTTTTGATTTTGATTTAGTGACTATTATGTATGAACTTTTACAACCTCATTCGTACATTTTAGTAGGATTTGCTCATCCCTCAATGGTTTTGGGGTGAGGTTTGGTGCCATGCCTCCTTTTAAATACCCTACATTTTTTTTATGACTGAACTCGTTTGAATTTGTACAAATTACTAAAAACTAATTGCTAATAGGGCGGCGTGGTGGCTCAGTGGTTAGCACTGTCGCCTCACAGCAAGAAGGTCGCTGGTTTAAGCCAAGTTGGTTCAGTCTGCCTTTCTGTGTGAAGTTTGTATGTTCTCTCCCTGTTCGTGTGGGTCCAAACACATGCGCTATACTGTAGGTGAATTGGGTAAACAAAATTGTCCGTAGTGTATGAGTGTGAATGAGTGTGTATGGATGTTTCCCAGTGCTGGGTTGCAGCTGGAAGAGCATCTGCTGTGTAAAAACATGTGCTAAATAAGTTGGGGGTTCATTCCACTGTGGTGACCCCTGATAAATTACAGGACTAATGAAAATAAATGAATGAATTACTGCCAAAATGTAAATAGTTTCCTTGTGAGCTTGTTGACTGTTCAACTGTTGTTGACTGTTGTTGACTGTTTACTTCATGTAATACAATGCATGTTATTATCATAGTTTCAAAATCTTTACTATTATTCAAAATTGCAATAAGCAGTGAATAAATGTGTCCAGATATTTGCCTGGTAGTGAAAACTTTGCAATTCAGGAGTGTTGACATGAAAAGTACTTCTACTGCTTACAGTACAGTACGCCTACAGTGCTGATCGCTTTCGCAGTTATCTTGAGCTTTGACAGCATCCGTTGACAATTTCTACTGTACTTAATATTCAATTCTGCCAGGGTATAAACAGCAAACTGCTGATGTGAAGGGCTCTTCTGTTACTGACGCAGTACAAACCACACTGTACTCTCAGAGTGCATATGAAAGAGGTGAAATATGATGACGATTGCAAATATTTGTGCTGTTTTCTGAAATCACACATTCATAAGGTCATCAGTATTCTGTGTTTCTGACATGTTCTGAATATTGATTTGAAGCTGGTGTTTTTAATGGTTGTGAACTGCTTCTGTCGTCATGCGCTTTTCCTCAAAGAAATCTGTCAGTGTGTGTGTGCTTTCATATTCGTGTCCTCTTTCTTCTGAATTCTTCTGTTGAGTTCTTGAGTTGTTCAGGTGTTCATTTTAAAGTGCTGTTCACACTAACATTGCCTGCTTTAAAGGTAGCCATAATAGTTATTGTGAAGAAAACGAAAGCTTAATTATCTTGTAAATAAACAGTAATAGCATTTGTTTACTATCAGTGGTAATTAAGACATAAATATTATGTGTATATATAATATAAATTATTATTTATATTATTATATTATTATATATTATATTATTGAATTAGTATTGTAATATTCCATCAAATTAAATTGTCTATTTAATATTAGTGCTGGGCAAAAATTCATCGGGATTAATGACATCCAAATTAGAAGTATGTTTAGACATAATTTAAGAGTCTGTATGTATATATTTATTATGTATATATTTAATTTATTTTCATATATTTGAGATTTTTTTTATATTTAGATATAAAATATAAGTGTATATGATACAGAATATATATATTAAAATATTTATGTAACAAAATAGTTTTGTATAGTTTTGTTTCTATGTACATGTTTGTATCCTATATCCCCCCACAAATCTCTCATTTAAATTAATATTTTCTAAATGATGCTTTACATTATATTTGTGTGTATACATTAGTTTAGTCCGTACTGAAGCCAAATCTAGAGCTAATCTAACAAAATAACTTACAATAATGGTTCAAAAATGAGTAGCCCAAATTTATATGTTGTAGAAAAATATTAAATAACATTTTCAAAAGCAGCAAAAATCAAGAGAAACAAAAATATATGAAATTTTGTTAAAATGTTGTAGTTTGTCTTTTTTTTTTTTGCAATATTTTGCATATATTTAAATGTAGAATCTTTTCATTTCTAAAGATGTTCTGCGTCTTAAATATTATTTTAATAAATATATCTATATAAAAATATATTATTAGCCCCCCCTGTTTATTTTTTACCTAATTTCTGTTAAAGGGAGAGAAGATTTATTCAACACATTTCTAAACATAATAGTTTTAATAACTCATTTCTAATAACTGATTTATTTTATCTTTGCCATGATGACAGTAAATATTATTTGACTAGATATTTTTCAAACAGCTTAAAGGGACATTTAAAGGGGGGTTAGGGTAATTAGGCAAGTTATTGTATACCGATGGTTTGTGCTGTAGACAATCAATGTTGCTTAAAGGGGCTAATAATTTTGACCTTAAAATGCTTTTTAAAAAATTAAAAACTTCTTTTATTCTAGCCGAAATAAAACAAACAAGACTTTTCCCGCAATAAAAAATATTATCAGAGATACTGTGAAAATTTCCTTGCTCTGTTAAACATCGTTTGAGAAATATTTAAAAAAGAAAAATAATTCAAAGGGGGCTAATAATTCTGAATATATTATGTCAAAACAATTTTTTATTTAATCATGATAAATCTTTGGCCAGCACTGTTTAATATTCATAATATTTTATTAATACACAGCTCTGGAAAATATTAAGAGATCACTTGACACTTTTCAGTTTACTGTATTTATTAGGTATGGTTTAAAGTAAAATATTTGTTTTATTCTGTGAAGGCTTGAAAACATTTCTTCCAAATCTCAAATTTAAAAAAAAAAGATTTCATGTAGAGCATTTGCTTTTTCAGAAAATAGCAGACGGTCAGAATAATAAATGTAAAAAATGTAAAAACAAATGAGTTATTCCACCAAAAATTTATTTTTTTTTAAGTTAAAATATTTGTACTGTAAATAAGCAATGAATATTATTGACTATACTGTTATTTGATGCAGAAGAAAAATCCTGTGAATGATTTTTTTATTTAAAATTAGAAACAAGTGTCATCAGTAGTTTTTAAAATATATTTAATTACATTGTTTTCATTAATAAAAATAAATATATTTGGGTCGCAAATAAACTCCTTCGTTTTTTCTATAGCTGTACATACTGCACGTGTAACATTATGCATTTATAATATACTTCCAGTCTACATCATCCACTATACTGTATATACAGGACAGTTGCTCCGCTTACAGTAAAAGCAGTGTGTGTGTCAGTGTGAACAGCTCTTCTGACTATAGGTTGAGTTCCTCTGGTTCTCCAGCTCTGCTTCTTCTCTGTTGACTTGCTCATGCTGTAGTGTTGATGTGCTTTGATTAATCATGTGTGTTTCTGTTCTGTTTTTATACTGTCTCGCCAACTCTTTCTTTCTCTCTTCTGTTTCCTACTCTTTCTCTTTCTCCTTCTCTTCCTCCTGTTCTTCCATGGTCCATTCATTTCTTTGTTCATCCTCATGTTCTTCTGTCCTGCCTTTCTTTCTTTCTTTCTTTCTTTCTTTCTTTCTTTCTTTCTTTCTTTCTTTCTTTCTTTCTTTCTTTCTTTCTTTCTTTCTTTCTTTCTTTCTTTCTTTCTTTCTTTCTTTCTTTCTTTCTTTCTTTCTTTCTTTCTTTCTTTCCTTTTGTTATTTCCTTCGTTTCTTTTTTCTTCCTTTCTTTATTTATTACCTCCTTCTACCTTTAATTTTTTCCTTCTATCCTTTCCTTATTTCGTTTTTTCTTCTTTCCTTCCTACCTGTCTTTCTAATTATCATTCTGTCTATCTGCTGTTCTATCATTCATTCTGTATACTTTCCACTGGTCTATCCTAATATCAATCGCTCTATTGTTGTGTCATTTTACGATTTCCTTGTTCTATCTATCTATCTATCTATCTATCTATCTATCTATCTATCTATCTATCTATCTATCTATCTATCTATCTATCTATCTATCTATCTATCTATCTATCTATCTATCTATCTATCTATCTATCTATCTATCTATCTATCTATCTATCTATCTATCTATCTATCTATCTATCTATCTATCTATCTATCTATCTATCTATCTATCTATCATTCTTGCCATTTTCATTCGTGTTCCACCTCTGTTCACTGTGCCCCAGCCCCCCTCCCCTCGCTGCCCGCCCCTTGCCCCGCCCTGGTGGCAGAGCCCCCTCTGACCCTCCGCCCTCAGTGTCCGCCGCCCCTCAGCAGATTGGGGAATGGTGTGGGACTTCCTGGGAAAGTGAGTGCTCTGTCCTGGCACCACGGCTCGGCTGCATTGATCTATCTGCGACTGCAACGGCTGTGTGCCTGTTTGATTCAAGGCTGTCTCTCGTTCACTGCACTGTTTAACTAAAGAAAAAACATGTTTATTCTTCATATTAATATTGTAAATATGTGCCAGATTGCATTGATGTAAAATCAGTGGACCGAGACAGCTTAGAAAAGAAGTGCTTGTTTATTTTCTGCTGTTTCTTGCGCATGTGGTTCTCTTCCAATCCTCAGTGAGATGTCTCATTGTTCAAATGCAGTGGTTCCCAAAGTGGGAGTCGGGACCCCTCAGGGGGTCACTGGATAATAAGGAGGGGTAACTTGGTGATTTCCAAAAATCTAATTCATTTTATTAAATTATAAGTATGGCCATAATTTATCCATACCTTACAGAAGTTAATAGTTGTTAATAGTTACACTAAAAAACAACATGCAAATTTTTTTCCATTGGTTTGTGACCTCTGGGGTCATTACATAGGATTAAAGACACCGCAATAAGATTAGATACAGCAGATTGATTCCATGGCACCAGGTGAAACTTTATGACACCTTTACAGCACTCATATACATAAAAAAAACTGAACATGGAGAATGATCTCCAAGTGGTGTTCTCCAAAATTAAACAAAGAATAGACTTGGGCCTATTGCTATATGTGCACCATTGTGTGCAAGGTTTGTATATTTATAACCACCTAGGCAATTAGGGGTCATGAGTCACTGGCATTGTTATTTTGGGCTGAGTAGTTTGGGAACCCCTGGATTAATGCATAGTTAACATCTTGAGCTTTTTGTGATGCAATTTGGGATTGCATTTTAATCACAGGTTAGCACTGAAATGTATTATATACATTCAAATATAAAACAGACCTTTGCTGCGTCTTAAAACTATATTTAAAATTGAATTGAGACAACACAAGTCTTAAGGCAACTTAATTGTTTTATGTTAAATCCACTTAAATTTGTAACAAAAAAAAAAAGAAATAAAAAAGTTTACTTAATTGATTTGTGTTTGGACAACATGAAGGATTTGTGTGGAACCCAGTAATTTTACAGTGCTGTCAAAGACACATCCAACTGATTAAAACTGCACTGTAAAAAAGGTTTTCTGACCTAATTGTTTTTTGTTGTAATTTATTGTAATTACTAAACCTTTTTAGTCATCTTAACTTAAATCAGTCAAACTGACTAAACAATATTACTTCAAACTTTGTATAACTAAAAAAAAAATTAGTTGAAACCTCATTAACTTATTAAATTAATTTAATGTAACATAAAAACAATGATTGTCATGATTTTTTGTCATGTGATTTTTTACAGAGTGAAACAAAAAACATTTATGACAAAATATTTTAAATAAATTTTATTTTAAACCGTCTATTCATCAGAAATACTGACAAATATGTATCACAATTTCCATAACATAATAATAATAATAATAATAATAATAATAATAATAATAGTAATAATAAGAAAAGAAGAATGATTGGAGAAATTACAAGAGTTTTCTGGGAGAAATAACAGAACGGGAGGGTGGCGGGAGATTGATCTGAAATACGGGATAGTTGGCAGGTACTGTATGGTTCAACCTACACCTACACTTAGGGACTCTATATCTCCTACCAGAGGGAATCAGTTCATGGAATTTCATGTGGAAACAAAAAATTAGCTGGATCATTCAGAATCCTTTCCACCTGATTAAGGACACAATTCTCATACACAACATGAAGATTAAAATATGCATCTTGCCCAATAAATTTCCATCCTGTCTTTAAGACAGTGGTCTTCCTGGAGGGCCACAGCTCTGCATAGTCCAGCTCTAACCACCTCCAATTCACACCTGTTTAATAGTCTCTAGTAGTCTTGAACACCTTGATTATTTGGATCAGCTGTGTTTGATTAGGGTTGGAGCAAACCTGTGCAGAGCGGCGGCCCTCTAGGAATCCAGTTTGAGACCTATGCTTTAAGAGATGCATCAAGTTAGATTTACACTGTACAGATAGGTTGCCAAACCATACCATACCTGACAAGCATATTAGCCTGATTTCTGAAGGATTATGTGACACTGAAAAATGGAATAATGATGCACACAATTCATCTTTACCTTCACACAAATTACATTTAAAAATAGATTAAAATAGAAAATAATACAATTATTGTTGTTTAAAAAAAGAAAAAACTCACTGAACAGAAACATGTCTTTTAGAAATATACAAATAAATTGTACCGACCCAAAACTTTTAGAAAATTAAAAACAAGCCATATATATAACTCACTGGGCTTTGGAACAGAACTTGTGTGTGTGTGTACATCAGTCAGAGTGCACGTTTTCTTTTAGTCATTATATCTGTTATATAATATGTGTGTTTAGTGTGTGAAATAGCTCAGATTTGATCAGAATGTTTCCTCAGTTTTAGCACTTTACTTTTCGTTCACTTTGTGCTAGATGTGTGAAAACTGCACTTCTGATACCATGTCTGTTGTGTTGTTGTTGGCATGGCAACATGTAAATGTGTCATCTTCAAAAGCACACAGAGATTAAAGCGATGGTTCACTTAAAAAATTATGTTCTTTCTTTGATGAAACAAATAAGAAAGTACTTTGAAGAATGCATGGTAGCCAAACTTTTTTAATTATAACTGACTTCCATTATATGGACAAGAAAATACATTAGAAGTCAAGTCATTATTTTCCAACATAGGCTCATTCTGAAACCGTAGCCCTATATACATTTCTGGAGATCGTGAATTATGCAGCCAGAGGAATGTATGGCTACATTTCATCTTTAAAATGAACACTACAGGGTGGTGTGAGGCTTACCTTCGTATGGACGGCTTTTCTGCTTTTACCAGTTTGCTTTTACCAGTTTATCCAGTGGCTCGCCACATATGTCGACGGACTTGAGACGCAGAACAGTGTCGACAGGGTTCGAATCTGGTGAATAACGGTTCCAGAAAGCAGATGGGACAAAAACAAAAGCCAAAAAATAAAATAACAGGGTGAGAATGTGGTAAAACATGGTAAAAATCAGGCTGCCACAAGGGCTTTTCTTATTTTGTATTGCTTTTGAAAACATTCGATTGGGTTTAGGGAAGTGGGTGGACACTGGTCAATTAGTGCTCTTGAAAACACTATCGTTGGGTTTAGGGAAGTGGGTGGACGCTGTTCAATCAGTGCTTTTGAAAACATTCGATTGGGTTTAGGGAAGTGGGTGGACACTGGTCAATCAGTGCTCTTGAAAACACTATCGTTGGGTTTAGGGAAGTGGGTGGACACTGTTCAATCAGTGCTCTTGAAAACACTATCGTTGGGTTTAGGGAAGTGGGTGGACGTTGTTCAATCAGTGCTCTTGAAAACACTATCGTTGGGTTTAGGGAAGTGGGTGGACACTGTTCAATCAGTGCTCTTGAGAACACTATCGTTGGGTTTAGGGAAGTGGGTGGACACTGTTCAATCAGTGCTCTTGAGAACACTATCGTTGGGTTTAGGGAAGTGGGTGGACACTGTTCAATCAGTGCTCTTGAGAACACTATCGTTGGGTTTAGGGAAGTGGGTGGACGCTGTTCAATCAGTGCTCTTGAAAACACTATCGTTGGGTTTAGGGAAGTGGGTGGACACTGTTCAATCAGTGCTCTTGAAAACACTATCGTTGGGTTTAGGGAAGTGGGTGGACGCTGTTCAATCAGTGCTTTTGAAAACATTCGATTGGGTTTAGGGAAGTGGGTGGACACTGGTCAATCAGTGCTCTTGAAAACACTATCGTTGGGTTTAGGGAAGTGGGTGGACACTGTTCAATCTGTGCTTTTGTAAACACTATCGTTGGGTTTAGGGAAGTGGGTGGACGTTGTTCAATCAGTGCTCTTGAAAACACTATCGTTGGGTTTAGGGAAGTGGGTGGACACTGTTCAATCAGTGCTCTTGAGAACACTATCGTTGGGTTTAGGGAAGTGGGTGGACGCTGTTCAATCAGTGCTCTTGAAAACACTATCGTTGGGTTTAGGGAAGTGGGTGGACACTGTTCAATCAGTGCTCTTGAAAACACTATCGTTGGGTTTAGGGAAGTGGGTGGACGCTGTTCAATCAGTGCTCTTGAAAACACTATCGTTGGGTTTAGGGAAGTGGGTGGACACTGTTCAATCTGTGCTTTTGTAAACACTATTGTTGGGTTTAGGGAAAGAGGAGGGTTGGCCAGTCGATCGGTCCGTCAGTAAGTCGACAGTGGGCTCTGGTGGATTTACGTAAGAACAGCAGGCGTGAATGGCACTTGCGAGTGAAATTTGAGACCTGAAAAAGCATACACATCGGCCTCTGGTGGATTCGTGAAAACAAAAACTGCAGAAAAAACGTAGCTCCTGGGACATATTTGGCACTCTCCAGAAATGTATATAGGAATACGTAATCAGAATGGGAATTCTTTAGAGCTTTATACAATGCAAATTGTGAAAAAGCAGCTTTTACTATTTTCATAAGTAAAATAAGATCATTTGGCATTTTACTTCCACTTGACATTTAATTCCACAGAATGCTGGTTTTCTTGTAGCAACTTAATTTAGTGACCCTAAACTCCAAAAATGAACAGTATTAAGCACCAAACATTGGAAGAAACCAGGATGAAACAAAAACAATAGAAAGTGAAGGGCTTGGTTATTAGTGGCAAGTCAATGAGAACTAAACATTTTGATTTCTAGCATTCTTCAAAATATCTTCTTTCATATTCCATTGAAATAAAAAAGTTATTATCATTTGGAAAGACATGAAGAAATAAATAATGCCAGAATTTTAACTTTTAAGTGAACTCTCCCTTTAAAGGTGCTATTTTACTAAATCTTCACTGCAAAAAAATGCCTTTCTTACTTAGATTTTCTGTCTTATTTCTAGTCTAATTTTCTCACAAATATTTAATAAAAAAGCATTTTCTAGAGAAGCAGCAAATATTGTCTTGTTTTAAGACATAATATGCCTAAATTAAGTGAGTTTAAAAAAAGATATATATGGGATAACCAAGATAATTACGTTTTTCCTTTTGACATAAGATTATTTAGTTTACCAAATCGGCAGATTATTTAGCTTGTTTTAAGGGAGAACTCACTTAATTTTGACAATATTTCTTAAAACTTTTCTTAAAATATTTTTTTGCTTGTAGAGTAAGCTGCTTGATTTAAGAAATTTAAGATATTTGTACAAGAAACAAGCAATAAAAGCATTTGTTTGCAGTGTTAATGTATTTTTTTCTCCACATAAAGTATGCACACATGCAATGATCGATATGCTTCCCGCTTGGTGTTGCTTTCATACAAGGGCTCTGGCAAAGATCCGAACCCTGTTTCCTTCCCCTTTGAACACCCATTTCACATGCTGATCTGCATCTCCTCTCCTCTTTCTGCTTTTCTAACACAATCTCTCCTCTCACTCCTCTGAATGACCCACCAACCTGCAAAAAAATATCCTCCGAAACGGCCTGCATGAGACGTCCGGGCAGCACCTCGGGCCTGTAGTGCTCTGTTGTGAATGAGCTGGGTATTTTAGACAGGGTCTGGTGTTCCTCTAGTAGGTTTGCACACCCTCATGCCTGAGCGCTCTTTCTCTCGCCCCGTTTGCAATTCCTCACCACGGCTCGGCTGGTTGGGTTGCTGCATGTTGGCACTCTCACGGGTCCCTGCAGATCTGGAGTCAGTGGCGTATGTATCCACTGACAGTGATGATTTGAGATTTGATGCCGTCATGCATCCTGCCTTGTTGATTTTCGGGAGGTGTTTTCAAAACCACTCCTTGTTTGCATCTGGACTCTTTCCAGTTGTTTTCTGTTGGGTTTTGGGGTGTATTCTAAAGTTTTATTTCTCCTTTCCTTTCCTGTTTGCTGTGTTGTGGCTTCTATTCCCTCCCGTTCCTGCATCCTTCCTCCTTATTCTTCCTCCTCCACCGCCATGCAGTCTCGCTCCCAGGTAAGTAGGGTGTTTCTCAGATGTCCAGTGTCCCTTCTGAGCAATAACCAAGTGTGTTTTCGGTCATGTGATGTTACTGATGTTTATCATGTTTGCATTTGTGCGGTGTTGTGATGGTTTTCATTTCATGGTGATGTCGAGTTGCTTTGGTATTTGCATTTACTGATCACACACACTCATTTAAAAGCAATTTTGGATTTGGTGGCTAATTCGTATGAATTTGTATAATCTTATTTGTACAGTTTAGAAGGATTTGCTCATCCCCAATGATGGTTGGGTTTAGGGGTGGGGTTGGGTTTGGTGTTTCGCCTCCTTTTAAAAATCATACATGTTCGTATGACTGAACTCGTACAGTATATGAATTTGTACAAATTAGCCACTGAAGCGGCAAAACAAAAATAGCTATGTTTCCTTGTGAGATCAAACACACTTCTTAAAGGTATTGAATTATACGGTGCTCAGCATATGTAAGTACACCCCTCACAAATCTCTCTTTTAAATTCATATTTGTAATAGGAAGCTATACAATATTATATTTGTGCATATACACACTTCAAACTACTTATTTAAAATGAGCTGAAACAATTGAATTCTTGAGATTCCATTGGGACAACTTAATTTTTTATTGTTCAATCCACATAAATTTGTTAAAAGTGTTAACTTAATCGATTTGTGTTGGGACAACATGAATGAATTGTGTGGATTAGATTAGTCAGTACTGAAGCCAAATCTGGAGCTTATCTAACAAAATAAGTTACGGTAACAGTCCAAAAACTAGTACACCCAAGTTTAAATGTTATAGAAAATATTAAATACAAATTTAAAAAAGAGGAAAAATCAAGAGAAGTAAAAAAAATCTAAATTTAGTTATAAATTTTTAGGTTGTAATTATTTTTGCAATATTTTGCTTGAATTTAATTGAATTATCTTTCAATTTCTAAATATATTTGGTGATTGAAATATTATTTGAATAAATATATCTGTTTAATAAATCTGTTTTGTTTAAATACACCAAAATACATTGCCTATATTTACTGAGAAATGGATAAAATGTTCATTTTCAAAATGGGATGTACTTGATTATGCTGAGCACTGTAAACCAAAGGTCAGACTGACAGGCATTTGCAAACAAATGAAAATTATCATTTTTATGTGAGGCTAATCTTACTCAGTATTTTCCTGCATAAATATCTAAGCATTCTTAAACCAGTAGACATTTATACGAGACGCAAAATAAAGATGAAATTGTCAATTCTTTCTTTCTTTTAAAATAACAAATTCTCAGTTTCTTTGGATTTGTTATATTTGAATTTGAGTGTATTGTTAATATTTGTTTTGTATATAAAGGTCTGATAATATTTCTTTCAAACTGGGAATTTACATATGACAAAAAATGTTTCACTGTTGATTTTTCAGTTAGTTCCTATGCATAATCATTTCAGAAATGAACATTTAAAGGCACAATCCACTCTAAAATAAAATTCTGTCAGCCTTTTACTTTTATGACTTTCTTTGTTCAGTAGAAATTGACCCAAACTCTTTCAGTTTCCCCCAACTTTCACTATATTGACAAAAATACAAAATTTGGTAACACTTTTCTTGAAGGGGTGTTCATAAGACTGTCATGAAACCTTTATCGACATGACATTTGTCATGAATGTGAATTTGATTTTATGCATGCTTATAACAACTGTTATTAAAAGTCATTTTCTCAGTTATGTCATTTTAAATGGAAAGATGAGATTGATTTGACATTACCAAGACAACATACATGTCATAAATCTGTCATAAACATGATTGTCATGAGGCCATTAGAATTGTGTAGAACTGTATATTTTCTGATAATTTTTCCGGTAGAACACACTGTAATTGACATTAAAAGTGTTATTACATACTCCTATGGCCATTTACTGTATATCAAAGTTGATATTTAGCCGTACCATATTGGTGTTTCGTAACGTCTATTTTTTGTTATTTTTTGTTATAACGTCCAACGCTCAACCCCCAACCTGGAGGACAGGGACCTACACAAACATACACTACAAACAATTTAGCTTACCCTTATAGCACATGTGTTTAGACTGTGAGGGACACATGCAAACTCCATACAGAAATGCCAACTGACCCAGCCGAGGCTCGAACAAGCGTCCTTCTTGCTGTGAGGCGACAGTACTACCCACTGCGCCACTGTGCCGCCCGTGTCATTACTCTGCAAAATTATTTTTAGCAGCGTCCTTAATATTTAATGACATGTTAATGACAAGTTAACTTGTATCACTGTAGTTGATGTCAAAAATAATATTAATGACAGTGTTATAAAATTAATGACATATTCATAATGGCTTCATGACAGTCATGTTTATGGCAGATTTATGACAGGTTTTGTTATCTTGGTAATGTCAGGTTGTCATAACAAACAAATGTCATCTTTGCATTTAAAATGTCATAACTGAGCAAATTACACTTAATGGCAAATGTTAAAAGCATGCATAATATCTCATTCACATTTGTTCGTGCACATCCTTATGTACCACCTTTTGCAGCTTCTATTCCAACAACCAGTATTTGAAAAAAAGCGCAAGTAAGACCGAATCTTCTTTTAAAAAGGGTTTACTGAGTAAATGCAAACAAAAATACAAAGTTACAATACACTCAATGTAGCTCAGTCAAAAAACTGTGTTGCCAACATCCATAACTGCAATCTGACTTAAACGTATGAACTAATGACCTCATGACGTATTACTGTCGGAAGCCAAAATACCAAAGTAAAGGTTTTTAAATCGTATCAATTATTAAATTATGCATTAAAGATAATACAATCACAATGCATTCTTATTATATTTCAATATCTATTTTCACTATGTTTTAACCTTTTTAACTAAATTATAATCACAAATGAATTATGCATAACTGGCTCTTCCAACATTCATGACATGTCATGATTATAAAGGTTTCTTGACAGTCTTATGAACACCCCTTCAAGTAAAGTTAGCCAAAGTTTTGACCTAATTTTGCTTCTCAAGTTAGTGTATCTTGAATTAAATATTTTCAGACCTTTGTACTGTAAAACAAAAAAAGTCTTTTTTCAGGGATGATGTGATCAATTTGTTAGCATTTTCTCAATAATTATTTAGGATAATTGTATTATAATTGATTGCTTCAGAATTCATTTAAATTTACATCTATTATTTTAGCAGACACTTATCCATAGCAGCATAAAACCGAAAGATGCAACTGTTCTGGTGACACTATTTATGCTTCCAAAGGCAAACCAAGGATCAAATTAAAAAGGGCCCAGGAATCAAGCTTGGTCCTCAGATGGACAAAAAAGGCCCAGGCAACATCTTGCAAGACCAGCGCAAGGATAACCCAATGGACAACCCAAAGGTGTGTGGCTTATTTATTCATCTGAATAGACGATGCCTTTATATTTCCACTCAACCCAATGATTGTCTTTCCCTTTAGATGGAGGAGTTGATGAATGTTTTAGAAAAGACGAGGCAAGAGCTGGATGCCACCAAACAGCGTCTGTCTTCCACCCAACAGTCTCTGTCTGAGAGAGACGGCCATCTGACCAACCTCCGACAGGAGCGCAGAAAACAGCTGGAGGAGATCTTAGAGATGAAGTAAGACACACTTTTAATCCTACTAAAAGAGTTTGAAGGGGATGCTATAATAGGGGTGATTCTGTAATTGGAGTGTTGCATTTTGCGATTCAATAATTTTAAAATGAATATTTTTTTCTAGTTTTTTATTGGAAACAAAAAAGATGTCACACAGTTGTCTTGTCAACTATGTTAGGTTTTCACTGTAACACACGGGTGCTGGACAACGAGTTGGGATCCAACTTCAGAGTCTTTATTGAACAGAGAATAGTCAGGCAGGCAAGAGTCAATCACAGGAGCAAACAGAACTAACATCAAAAATCAGTAAACAATAGGGATGGCTGATGTGAAACTGACGTTTCGATACAGCGTCAAGATCCTGAAACACAAGTGTTTCGAAACTGCACCAAAAGCATGATCCAAACCACCCAGGTCACGTGACTAAGGTGATTTCGAAAGACCAGGTCACATGACTAAAGTGATTCAAAGCATCATCATTTCAGAGGCATTTTAAGACCTGGCGAATCTGCGTTTGACTGACAGATCGGAAAAAAATCTCTATCTTATGCAACCTAGTAGACTGTGTGTGTGTGCAACTGTGTTGCAAATAGCAGAGTTCGAATCCCAATTTGGACAAATGACTTGATGTATTTTAATGTTTCTTTTTAATGACCAAAACAAGACATATTTATTCACAAAGTGTTCATTTGGATGTCAGACCAATGTTAAAACAAAACACGTTACAATAACAGAGCATCTGTTCTATAGAACATCTGTAGCTGCATCACCCTGGTTTCGAACCCATTATCTCTGCAAGCTAGTCTGAAACTCTCACCACTTCACTAAATCATTTGAAACCTCAACTCTACAACGTGGGGTTTAATACCCTAATTTGCTTAACTGTTTCTTTGCTGAAGCTTCCCGAGCAACACATAAAAAATTACTACTAGGTGTCACTGTAGAGCCGGGTTTCAAAACGTTTCAAAGCTTCGACACATGAAGCCTCGCTTTGCCCACCACTAGTAAACAAAGCAAAGATCAAACATGGCACGGGAAAAAAAGGCAAGAAAAATGCTTCGTAATGGTTACATGAACAACAAGACTCAGCACTGTGTCTGTGCAAGTTTGGTGTATTTATGGTCAGTGTAATCAGTTTATCATGATCCTCCGGCTGTGTAAGTGTGATCAAAGTAAAACAGGAACAGGTGTGTGAGGTGCATGACAGATTTCGTAGTTCAAAATTGTAGTCCGAGTGAAAGTGAAGGTTCTCCAGCAATCTGCAGTAGCTAGACCGCTGGTGACAGTAACAGTAACAAAGTTTTTATCCAAAAATCTTACTTGCTAGCATAAATGCGTGGCACTAATGAAATCACGATTATAATTCTAAAAAACAACCCACTGTGTGATCAGTGATAAATTCTGTGTTGCTTTAGATAATGTGATAGCAGTTTTGATGTTTTACAAAATCGCTCTTGCAGTAAGAACATTTCAGATGAAAATAGTTTCTCATAGAAAGCACACATTCCTTTCAGTGCTTCAGATCTTATCATTGAGGAAATACATACATGCTTACATAATATACTTTATCTTTAAACTTAAAACATGACCCGGTAACAGAGTTGACACAAGGTTTATTGACCTTATATATAAAAAATATATAAAATATATAAAAAAGCTAGAAGAAGTAAGTTACACTAAATGTACCTGCAGTTATAGAATCATCCATAAGTCTTTTTGTAAGATAGGTGGAAATGGAAATGTGTCTGTGAAACTTCTGTTCTGCTCAGACAACAGGCTCTACTCGCTGCTATCAGTGAGAAGGATGCAAACATCGCTTTGCTGGAGCTTTCGTCCTCTAATAAGAAGAAAACGCAGGAGGAAGTGCTGGCGCTGAAGAGAGAGAAGGACAGACTGATGCATCAGCTCAAACAGCAGGTCAGTGCGTTTCTCTACTCAAAAACCCATTTAATTGCATACAGTTTAAAGACTACTGTATGTATGGTGAGCGTATTATTAATTATTCATGGAGATGATCCCAGATGCTGGCATTTTTGCTGATGCTGATTTGTTGTATCTGATATCAAGTGTTACAGCCAATGAATTTTAAGTAGTTGATGTTATAGATCTATAATACTTTGTTAAAAATGTTTCAATAAATTGCTTGTGTGTTGTAAATGTTGGCATCACCATAACATTGTACGGAATAAAATATTCATATTTTTATGAATTGTTTTTGAAATCTGGATCTCTTTGGTTGGGTGTAGGTGTTTTTGCTGAATCTATATATTAACTATGTTTATATATAATAACTTTAACTGTTAAAAGCTATTAGTTACTATTTAATCAAAGTTATTAATAAAGTTATGGTAAATAGGGCCAGACGGAATCTGCAGACGGTTTTTGCTATTTCTGCTGAGAATTTTGGTAAAAATCTATGGATTTCTGCAGAATTATTTTGGGAGTATTATAACTAAAACCTTAATATGTGAAATAAAAAATAATATATTTTTTACATTTAATAAAATGTAAATCAAATGCAAATCCAATTAGATTCACTTTATTTGGTAAACAAAGCAAATCTCTCATATAATAGATCTACTAAACGACAGAAAATATTACTGTACAAACTGCATTGTACAAAAATTAGATCAACATTTTCATAACAAGTAAGATCAACATTTACACAAGTAAATAAACAGAATTCATGATGGAATTAAAATCTGCGGAAATCTGCGGAAAATCGTGTGGGCCTACTAATAACCTTAACTTTTCTGAATTTGATTGTAATGCAATAATGTGCACCTTTTGTTAAGCTGCTTTACAACATTACAATAAAAATTGTATTTACATAATTTTTTTTTTTTCACAAACAATAACTATTGTGAAATCGCTATGCTAGTAAACTTGAATTGAATTGAACAGTATATATACTTTTTTTCAGTTTTTTTCTTATATCTATACAAACATTTTACTGGAATCGCCAAAATAATAAGTAGCATAATATTTTTTGCCATGGATAATAATAAGAAGGGCAGCACAGTGGCTCAGTGGTTAGCACTGTCGCCTCTCAGCAAGAAGGTCACTAGTTTGAGCCCCGGCTAGGCCAGTTGGTGTTTCTGTGTGGAGTTTGCATGTTCTCCCCATGTTGTCGTGGGTTTCCTCTGGGTGTCCCGGTTTCCCCCACAGTCCAAAGACATGCTCTAAGGGCTGGGCAATTAATCAAAATTGCTATTCAGAACCTATAAGCGATTTTCCTACCACATGTGGAGTCACATGACCCTGCTCTGTTAAGGCTTATTCAAACTTCTCCCTCAAATACACTGGTGTGGTCCAGCACAGCTTTTGCACGGTCGCATTCCCGCACACCTTTTAAAAAATGTAACTACTTGTCGCACATTTGCACTACTTTGAAGAAGATTGGAAGCTGCACCAGAGATGCCTTCAGATGGCAAGTTTTTCATTACAATAAAATTATTATTCACATTAAAATATTTGTTTACTGAAGATTCAAGAAATGCACTGTTTTAAATATTATTTACACAATATACAAGAGTTATTTTGTTTAGAAGAGATACTGCTTATTTTCTACTTTTTTATAATTTGTTTTTGGGGGTTTTCACCTTTAATGTACAGGACAGTAGAGATTATTGACAGGAAAAATTAGGGAGCAAAGAGAGGGGAAGGATTGACATAGGACCGCAAGGCTGGAATCGAACTCAGGTCGCCGTGAGCACCGGAGTGCATGTGTTGACGCACTAACCACTATACCATTGTCGCCAACTTATTTTTTACTTTTAATAGGAAAAACACTGAAAATAATTTATTTTGTGTCCAAAGATGCAACTATTTATTTTCACTTTTTAAATTAGAAAATTGTGACTGTTGGTTTTAGGCAATGTGTGTTGTTCAGCAATGATGCTCAAAAAATAATTATAGATAATAGGTAGTGTGTGTTTCCATCAATTATTTTAAAATCAAGTTATCCACCCTACATTCAAAAATCTCTCGCTTGTAATATGTGAGCATATTTACTGTACAAAACTTATCAGTGAACTATGAAGGCAAAAATAAATAAATAGTTAAAATGTTCAATTAAGTGAAGTTTATTTACAAACTAATTTCGAGAGGATCACGTGCTTATGATTGACACGGCTGGTCCTGCATTAGCTAACGTATGATTCACTAATCAGACGATCCCTAACTCAGTATAAATAACCACAGTATCTTACCTTAGTCATCTTCGTCTTGAAGAATCCCCCCTTCCACCCCCTCTTTTCCTCTATAGGGCAGCACGGTGGCCCAGTGGCTATCGCTGTCGCCTCAGAGCAAGAATGTCTCTGGTTCGGATCTTTACCCGGCTAGTTGACATCTCTGTGTTCATGTTCTCCCCGTGCTCACGTGGGTTTCCCTAGGGTTCTCCGGTTTCCTCCTACATAGCAAAACATGAGACATAAGTAAACTGACTAAACAAATCAGCACCATAGATGAATTTCAACCAGCAGCATTTCCTCATAGCAATCCTTAATCAGCGGGGGAGGGTGGGGGGTTTCCTCGAGATCTACCTGAGCTCAAACTCCCATCTCGCCCTACAAACGGGAGGGAGCCCCGGGCTCGAGGATCTTATGAGCTCAGTGAAAGAAAAGTTATTTTAAACTGTAAAAAAAAAAGATTCAAAATATGTCTATTTTTATTGTAACTTTCACCAAACTAATGCACTCTTACTACGCATAAGACAACCTTTCAACCTGTGCTCTTTTTCTTCTTACCACATTTTCTCCATTTCAGACACAAAGCCGAATGAAACTGATCTCCGACAACTACGAGGACGACCATTACCACCCTCACGGGCCGCCTCCCCATATGCAACCTCAACCCCTTCACCCTCAACCCCAGCCACAGCCACCATACCCACAGGGCCCGCACCCTCATCAGCCTCCATACCCACACGCACCCCATCCACAGCACCCACAGCCTCCTCCACACCACCCACAGCACCCCCAGCAGCCTCAACCGTCTGGCCCACACCCACCCCGACCCCAACAGCCTCACCCTCAGCACCAACAGCACCCTCAGCACCAACAACACCCTCAGCATCCTCAACACCCTCAGCATCCTCAACACCCCCAACATCCTCATCCTGGAATCCCTCCACAGCAGCAGCAGCAGCATCCGCACCTCCAGCACCCTCATGGACCTCCACCTCAGCAGGGACCTCACCCTCCACAGCCCATGCCCCACCCGCAGCAACACCCGCATCACCCTCCACACCCTGGGCCTCAGGGGCCTCACCCTCGACACCCTCCACCACACCACCGGGGGCCCGGACGTGGACAACCTCATCCCGGACACAGACCTTCCCCAGACCAGGTCAGTCATTAATGTGTTTTTTTAATTGTGTATATATATTTTTTATTATGTATTACATATTACACTTCCTAACATGTGGTGTCTCTTATATAATTTACACACAATTGAAGTCAGGATTATTAGCCCCCCTGTTTATTTTTTCCCCAATTTTGTTTCAAGAATTCACACTTAGATATTGTTTGACAACTGTTAGCAGGTTTGGCATGCTGTCCCGGGAGAGAACCCTGAGCTCGGAGATAGTTGAGCCCAGGGCACCCGCCTGGTCCATAGAGCATATGAGGGGAGTTCGGTGGTTCTCGAAAGCTCCCTGTGGTAAAGGAAGAAAGGAGGAGAAGGGGTGGATGGGGGGTTTCTTCGGAAAACGAAGATAAGAGAGTAGTTCTAGCTAGGCTACTTATAGTGAGTTGGGGTTAATCTGATTGGCTAACTAGTGAATGTAGATGAGTGCCCAGCTGCAGTCAATCATATCACATGCTCCTCTCGAAATTAGTTTGTGAAACTTCACTTAACGGAGAGCAGATTTTTTTTCAACACATTTCTAAACATAATAGTTTTAATAACTCATTTCTAATAACTGATTTATTTTATCTTTGCCATGATGACAGTAAATAATATTTGACTAGATATTTTTCAAGACACTTCTATACAGCTTAAAGTGACATTTAAAGGCTTAACTAGGTTAATTAGGTTCACGAGGCAGGTTAGGGTAATTAGGCAAGTTATTTTATAATGATGGTTTGTTCTGTAGACTATCCAAAATGTATAGCTTAAAGGGGCTAATAATATTGACCTTAAAATGGCTTTAAAAAAATTCAAAACAGCTTTTATTCTAGCTGAAATAAAACAAATAAGACTTTCTTCAGAAGAAAAAATATTATCAGACATACTGTGAAAATTTCCTTGCTCTGTTAAACATCATTTGGGAAATATTTAAAAAAGAAAAAAAAATTAAAAGGGGGGATAATAATTCTGACTTCAACTGTATGTCATATGTGTGGGGGTGGCTGGTTGGAATGCGGATGGTGAGGAGTCAGAAGGGGGTTGTGGACAAAGGTGAAAAATGGGATTGGGGGGTGTAGGAGGGAGTTGGACTCCCTGATTAGGGTTAGGTATTGGTTAGGGTTGGGTATCGTTTGGGGTTATTTCGATACCGGTGCTAAATCAATACTTTTAAAATGGTACCGGTGCCAAAACGGAGCCTGAATCGATACTTTTGAGCCACAAAATTATGGTGGATGACTCTAGAAAAATATTTTATTTGACAAAAAGTACATATTTTAATCATTTTAATTAAATAACAATATAATTAGTTTAAAGTGTACATCAAATCATATTTTATACATTTGAATCGAATTGCATTAATATATTTCTTTTGATCATTTGTATGTTAGCATGAATTCAAGATTTGCATTATGCAATTAGGTGGCGCAGTAAGTAGTGCTGTCGCCTCACAGCAAGACGTCAGTTGGCATTTCTGTGTGGAGTTTGCATGTTCTCCCCGTGATCGCGTCGGTTTCCTCCGGGTGCTCCGGTTTCCCCCACAAGTCCAAAGACGTGGTATAGGTGAATTGGGTAAGCTAAAATTGTCCATAGTATATGTGTGTGAATGAGAGTGTAGGGGTGTTTCCCAGTGATGGGTTGCGGCCGTAAGGGCATCCGCTGCGTAAAACATATGCTGGATAAGTTGGCAGTTCATTCCACTGTGGCAACCCCAGATTAATAAAGGGACTAAGCCAAAAAGAAAACGAATGAATGAATTATGCAATTAACCTTACATTAGCTTACTACTAACCTGTGGAAAGGCTGTCATCAAAATCAGGGAACACTTTTTCTAGGGTTGTAATGTAATATAATGTGTATTTATATTGCGCATTTAATGTGTATGGCCACACAACCAAAGCGCTTCACAATCATGAGGGGGTCTTTCCACACCACCACCAGTGTGCAGCATCCACTTGGATGATGCAACGGCAGCCACAGGACACCGGCACCAGTGCATTTACCACACACAAGCTAATGGTGGAATGATAGTGATAGAGCCAATTCAGTTGATGGCCATGATCTGTAAGGGCCGATGGTGGAAATTTGGACCTCGGTTTAATGTCTCATCCGAAAGGCAGCGCCCAATGACAGTATAGTGTTCCCTTCACTTTTACTGGGGCATTAGGACTCATACAGACCGCAGGTTGTGCGCTCCCTGCTGACCTCACTAACACGACATTCAATTGTAACCTAGTTTTCCCATGTGGTCTCCCATCCAGGTACTGACCAGGCTGCACTGTTCTGTGTGCGTTGCCTACGTGGGTGCATTCCCTAAGCAACAAGAACAAATGCCTAACATAGCCAACGGTGTCCATATCCCTCAAAGTTGTTTAGAATTAAATGTTTAGAGATGGTGTGCCTTTGATGCACCCCTTGATGCTTCTTACGTCCTTGTCGCAGCACCAGCGGCACAGAAGTTAGGCACCGAAATTCATATGCAGATTCAGTCCGGTTCATACGGTTACATAATGTCGCTGGGTTTCGGTACCCAACCCTACTGATAGTATCTCTTTTGTTTCCATCACTCGTTTCTCTTGCGATACTTCAAAATGTGCATTAACACAGGCTGATGGAAACCCAGCGAAGTTTAGAACTGTGTTCTTCGTGCTTCATTTCTACTCATTGGAAAAATGGTCTCAAGACATGTTTCACTAAGAACTTGTAGCAAAAGTTTGCACTAATTTTCATTAATCCAAAGTTGACTAATGCAAAGATTTGAGTTAATGCATAACATTCATTATTAGTAACTACAAAATCAGCTGTAAATAAAGAGGTTATCTAAATAAGTCAATACTAATTAAATGTCAATTAAAGTAAAAGTACTAATTAAAGTAACAGTTTGTCCTTTCATCAAGGCAATTGACCTGTACATAATCTATCACTAAATTATAATAAAAGTCTGAAATTATGAGCTAACCAACCTGCTCTTTCACCTTTAACTCATCTAATTGTTCCCATTTCATGCTGACCGCTGGACATCTGGATTTATGTTGGGCTCAATGAAGGATGATGAAGAAGGAATTTGGGCTTAACCATTACCAAACCAAAGCTATGATGTTGTTTTATGGGGTGAGATCTCAATAACTGATCTATCAGTTTAAAAAGATTGCATTGTTTGCAAATGACAGGTTGGTGATTGTGTTTCTTACTATGGTCCTCTTTTATGTTCTCAGACAGTTCAGTCACTATTGGAGGAGCACAGCCATGCCATACAGATGATATTCTACATTGTTCACTCTGCCAGTCTTTACTTACAATCAGACTCACTCTTTTGGATGGGGCCCCATTTATTTCCATGCATTCAGGAAAGAGGCGGAGCATTAATGTGAGTGGGAGGGCCAGAGCTGGAAATGAACACCTGAGCAGGTAAAAGCAATTAATACCATTTTCACTCATTTGCAGAGAAATGGTAGGTAACACATACACTCACCGTCCACTTTATTAGGTACACCTGTCCAACTACTCAACACAAATTTCTAATCAGCCAATCACATGGCAGCAACTCAATGCATTTAGGTATGTTGACATGGTCCAAGAGTATCTGCGGCAGTTCAAACCGAGCATCAGAATAGAGAGGAAATGTGATTTAAGCATCTCTGAACACACAACACGTCCAACCTTCAGGCAGATGGGCTACAACAGCAGAAGACCACACCAGGTGCCACTCCTGTCAGCAAAGAACAGGAAACTGAGGTTACAATTCATACAGGCTCACCAAAATTGGACAATAGAAGATTGGAAAAATGTCACCTGGTCTGATGAGTCTCGATTTCTGCTGCGACATTCTGATGGTAGGGTCAGAATTTGGTGTCAACAACATGAAAGCATGGATCCATCCTGCCTTGTATCAACGTTCAGGCTAGTGTTGGTGGTGTAATGGGGTAGGGGGTATTTTTTGGCACATTTTGGGTGCATTTCTGCACCTTTGGGATGTGGTGGAACGGGAGATTCGAATCAGGGATGTGCAGCTGACAAATCTGCATCAACTGTTTGATGCTATCATGTCAATATGGACCAAAATCTCTGAGGAATATTTCCAGTACCTTGGAAATACCTTGTTGAATTTATGCCACGAAGGATTAAGGCAGTTCTGAAGGCAAAAGCGAGTCCAACCCAGTACTAGTAAGGCGTACCTAATAAAGTGGCCGGTGAGTGTAAATTTTTGAAGTAGAAAATTGCAGCATTATTTTCCTGTAAAATGTTCTCCAATAATCTTTAATCTTCAATAATACTAATAATAACAATGATCAGTTTTTCATACTTAAACTTTACTGTAAATCATATATTACTGTTTCATTTTTGCCTGAGTTTTTAGTTGATCAAAAAGCGTTTATAATGTTACAAACAGTTTTTAAATGAAATTAAGGACTTTACATTTATCAAAAAGTCTTAAAAATGTATCACAGTTTCCACAAAAAAAATGAAGCAGCTGTTTTCAACATTCATGAAAGTAAGAAATGTCTTTTACAGTAAATCAAGAAGCTTGTAACAGTAAAGATTGGTAATGCTGAAAATTAAGCTTTAAGAAAATTGTATTATTTTAAAGTGTTATAACCTCACAATATTACTATTTTTACTGTATTTTTAACCAAGTAAATTCAGCCATGGTAAGCTTCATACTGATGCTGACATTCTCTTAAACATAATTATTTCTTTTTTTTAAACAGATGATTAAAAAAATGAATGGAGAGGAAGTCTGGACGGAAACAAAGTCTCTTCCAAGTGCAGATCTTTTTCTAAAGACATTCGCCTTGACGACTCTCCGCGCTCAGTCAACACTAGATGAGAAACTGCAGCTGCTCCTTGTTGCCTGGTTTCCAGTGCATGAATCCAACTGGCTCCGCCCCTTCTCTACACTGCCCCGCCCACTCTCATATAGCTCCACCTCTTCAATGAGTCAGTCTGTGCTCATTCAAGCCTTGATTCTGTCAGCCTTCTTCATTTCTCTTTTCTTTTTATATGTGTAGATCCAATGTAAAATAATCATTTTTTTACAAACACATCTGCAATCTTAAAGGGCAAATACTGCCTGCCTTTAATTCTTTTTGTTGTATTACACGTGCTTACTTACATGCTTTGAGAATGCACTACAATATGCATGTCATTCTGTGCCACATTTAGCCTCCATTGTTGATTGTTCAGTGTATATCGGACCTTCTAGAGTTGTCACGTCTTACCTCAGTTGATCCTCAGAGGTAGTTTACTCTATGCATAGTTCAATTTTGTCTTATAACGCACATTATATTAACACACACCATGCTAACTCAAATTGCCCTTTTCTTTTTGCTCGTGCTCCACTCAAATCCATCAGGCCTGGTTTGCATACAAGCTCTCATGCACCTATGCACCTCCAGCCCTCACAACAGGGAACGTTTCTAATGGTGCTTCAACTGGTGCTCAGGCCTAAATGAGATGGAGACAGCCATGGCGACAAGCATTTCGGACATTAGCTGATCCGTAACACTCCATGCATCCATGACACCATCATAGGGCAGATCATTGCAATGTGTTCCTGGGCTACCGCTGCAGGTTGCAGCAGGGATGATTTTATCAAGACGTCTGTTGACGAAAGGCCAGTTCACTCCACTCCGAGTGTCCCACAAAGGGATTGTCCTTCCTCCTTTAACGAACCGCCCCACCAGGTAATGGCGGAGTCACCTCCGATTTCTCGTAACGTCTCAATATGGTGGCGAGTGCCTATTTATAAATAGATAGTAGATATATATAGATAGAGAAATACTAGCTTAATAAAGTGCGTCTACTGTGGTCAGACTATTGTGTCAGAAATCAAAGGAAATTTATTTTCCGGCGTGTTTGAGTCGTGTGTGTTGTCATTGTCTGTCTGGCCTTTGCAGTGCTCCCAAGATCTTGGCACTGGGGTCTATGCAAAAAAAAAAAAAAAAAATGGAACAAACCAAGAGGTCTTTTGCAGGATGTATTACATGTGTGAAATCTAGTTTCTTGATCTTTGAGGAGGTGTTGTATAGTATATGTTGCACCTCACAAAATGGAAAAGAAATGGCAATGGGATTAGCAATGCAGTGGACTGAAACTTGCACTTGAGGGTAACGGCCTGTGCACATCGGGATGATTATTGCTCATGCTTATCACAACATTTACCACTGGAACTACCAGAAGTGTGTAGACCATTTCAATGTGGTGATATCTGGCACAACATTTCCTGCTTGTTGCCAAACGATTTCACAACCATAACAAGTGGCAATTTAATCATATCCTAATGTTAAAACACCTGCCATAAAATTATTTATCAATATGTGGACCTTTTTGGATTCTTGGGAGCTATGGAAATTAAAAATGTAACGCAGGAAATTCATCCCTTACAAAATATAACTGCAGTAAATTGAAGTAAAACAGCAGTATATAGAAGTATAACTGCAGTAAAATTAAGTACAATTGCAAAATTACAATACAATGAAGTATAAACCTAATACAAATACAGTACAATAAAATTCAACTGCAGTATAAGTTGGAGTAAACTGGAGTAAAGACATGCAAACTCCATCTTAACTGCACTTGATTGAAAACTTGATTCTTAATATTGTGGTTGAGTTTTAACGGAACATGGTATATCATTTATTGCACTTAGGTACATAAGTATTATTTATATGTTTTATTATGTATCGCAGTATTGTAGATGTATTTCTGTAGTTAGTTGTTCTTCTAAAACGTGCAATACAATATATTGTGGTAATACTTCAGCAATTCAACTGAAGTACTGAAACCTCATTTAGAAACAATTGTCCACCGAGCAGGAAATGTAGTAGTTTTACTGCAGTTGTATTGCAATATACTTAAATAATGCTGTTTTTTTTTTCGTGTCCAAAAAAACTGCACTTTTCAGAAGTTCACTAAAACTGCAGTATTACTTATAAAAAACTGCAGTATTCTTAAAAAAATAAATACATAAACTGCAGTATTTTTTGTAAGCAATTGGGACCATTGTTATGGTTTACAGTACATCCCTTAAAATGGTCTATAACTCATTCTGACGTATTTATATATAAAAGTCACATCATATTTACTTACATTCAAAGCATTAAGCATATTTTATGTAATCATTACCATAAATAAAGATCTTTTTGGTAATAGAGCCTATAAATGTGGACAGGTAAATGTGTAGACCGCCCGTGCTTCATTGTCATTCTCACTTTTTCAGGCAGGAGAGCAAGTTTTTTTTACGACACTGAAGATAATTAAAAGACATATCTGAAGTAAAGTTTTGTTTTTCCTATCAGAAAGTTATGTTTTTGTTAGCATAATTTTGCTAGGCAGCATAGGCATGGATATTCAAGATCACAGAAAAGCAGCAGACACTCAAATGCATGCGGTCATTTTGTCCGCTATGGTAATTAAAGGTAGAAATAGATCATAGATCTTTTGTGTTTTGTTATTTTAATAGAATAACAATGTTAGAAAGAAATATACAGATATTTAAGAAAAGTCAGGCTATTGTAGATATGTGGTTTTTATTTTAACAGAGTTATTTAATGACTAAATTTTAAAACAGTCAAAATGACAGCCTCTGTTGTTTCAGTGTTAACGCCTCGTGACTAAATAAAAGGGACCGATTTGAGTGTGGAAACCAGTGTGTAAAACATCAAGCATAAATGACTAAAAAAAATGCCTTGGGCTCATTTATTTGCTTTGAAGTGTTATTTTAATAACTGGCTGCTTTTGTTCACGTGCCTTGAGCTGCTGAAGTTACAGTAAAACATGGCTTAATGGCGCTCAAGCACAAATGGTCTAGCCACTCCAAATCAAATAGGATTCGATAGTGAGTTTCAGTTAATTTTCTTTTATGGCTTGTAACCTTTTTTTCTGCAAACTTTTGAGCTGGTGTTTAGTAGAGGAGGTTAAACAGAAGTGGAAAAGCTTATACGATAAATGCACTAGGAAAAAGCATCAAAGTGTGCTACAAGCGAGTGTCAGACGCATACAGTTGCACATCGTCACCTTGTGTACCAGGGTATTTATGTTTGTCATGTATTGTTAGGGAGTGATTTTGCATATTCACTTTGCTTATCGACAGTGAAAATCTCTTGAGTATATGTGCCGATATGAGTGACAATAAACACAAGCTAAAATCGCCCCGGTGCGCACAAGCCTTAAAATTGTGTTCACATTTTCAGTGTAAACGCACTGTAAAATAGTTCATCCTCCAAAAAAATGAATTTCTCCATTATTTTGTCACACTCAAGTCATTCCAAACTTGTCAGACATATTTTGTTCTGTGGAATAGGAAACCATTTTATGTACAAAAAATATATATATAATGGAAGTCAATTGAAGCCAAAGCTTTTTAATTACCAACATTTTTTGATTTAGCATAATTGAAGTAACTAAGTTACTGAGTGAACTGTTTGGTTTGTATTCAGTGAGCATATCTGTAATGTATTGAGGTTCTAGGCCATGTAGTGATTTATAGATAAGTATTAATACTTTAAAATCTATTCTGAATGTAACTGGGAGCCAGTGTAAAGACCTGTGGACAGTTGTGATGTGCCCTGATTTCCTGGTTCTGATCAGAATCCTGGCAGCAACGTTCTGGATGAGCTGCAACTGTCTGACTTTTGGGAAGGCTAGTGAGGAGTCTGTTACAGTAATCCACCCTGTTGCTCATAAAAGCATGAACAAGTCCTCTCTGGAAACAAAGCATCTAATTCTTGCAGTTTTTTTAGATGATAGTATGCTGATTTAGTTACTGCTTTGACATGCCTACTGAAACTCATATCTGACTCCAGAATCACACCAAGATTCTTGACCTTATTTTTGTTGTTTGACTCTTAGAGCCAAGGTACGCATTCACCAACCTCATCTCTGTTCCCAAACGCAATCACTTCAGAGTTCAGTTTTGCTTTCCACTGACTTCCACAATATGGTCAAAGAATATAATAGAAGTAAATGGCAACAAAAAGAGTTTGGTTCCCAGCTCTCTTTAAAACATCTTTGTGTTCCACAAAAGAATTTAAGATGTCACAGATTTGAAATGACACATTTTCCCAAATTAAAACGAGCATTTTGCACTATAAAAAGCCATTATTTGAATTTACTGTTTTAAAAAGTGAGTAAACCCGATGCATTTAAAGCAGTTAATTGCATAATTAAGTCATTTTAACAGGTTTTTATTTAAGTAACTAATTGATTTTACAGTGTGTGGTGGACTATTGATTTAACATCAACACAATTCAAGTGGAAGCTTACACTGAGATGGTAACACTTGTTTTCCATTGTCGTATACTCTGTCATTTCCCTGCCGTTGTTTGTAGTTGTGCAGTTCACATTAAAAGTTTGGCAAAGCCCAACAAATAGCCAAGATCAGACTGTTAAAATGACCTGTTTGTGCTTCCATGTTGCATTAACATTCTTGTTATTCAGGCGCCTTCATGTTAATTCCAGAACCTCAATCTCCTCTGTTCCGAAGTGTTCTGGAAGATCATTCTTTGGCTGCATTCACAAAGTGTCAGAACTAGTTGTATTTTTGGGCTTCACAAATTAAGCTTTGAAACACTCAGAAGTTGTAATGCATTGTGCAACTTTGGATATGATGACTTTATGTGACTTTTAATGGTTAGTTTAGACCATTCTGTCATAATTTTACCCATGCTAATTGAAATTTGTTCATCAGAGAGCAAATATTTTGAAATAAATTAAATGTCTTACCGGGTGGCACAGTGGCTCAGTGGTTAGCGCTGTCGCCTCACAGCAAGAAGGTCACTGGTTTGAGTCCCGGTAGGTCAGTTGGCATTTCTGTGTGGAGTTTGCATGTTCTCCCTGTGTGTGCGTGGGTTTCCTGTTGGTACTCCGGTTTCAGTCCAAAGACATGCTGTGTAGGTGCATTGAATTAACTAAGTTGTCCGTAATGTATGAATGTGTGTATGTGTGTGTGTTTGGTGTTTCCGGTTCATTCCTCTGTGGCAACCTCTTAAATAGAGAGAAAGCCACCATGAGAATAACATCAACAGTAGCTCAAGCATGAGAACAAACCTCATTGGTTCTGGCGTAAGCGTAAGTGACAAACAATATTGAACCTCATTGGTTCTCACACATCAAGCAAGCATGCTTAAGTTTCTGTGACCAATTTGAATCATTAATAAGTGAATAAAACCCCCAAATGAAGTGGTTCTTCGCACAAAGTGGTTGTATCTATTTAAACTACACATATTTTGAGCCAACAACTATTGGATCTGGGCGATGCAGTGGCACAGTAGGTAGGGCTGTCGCCTCACAGCAAGAAGGTCGCTGGTTTGAGCCTCGGCTGGGTTAGTTGGCATTTCTGTGTGGAGTTTGCATGTTCTCCCTGGGTTCGCGTGGGTTTCCTCCGGGTGCTCCAGTTTGCCTCACAGTCCAACGACATGCGGTACAGGTGAATTGGGTAGGCTAAATTGTCCGTAGTGTATGTGTGGGAATGAGTGTGTATGGATGTTTCCTAAGAGATGGGTTGCAGCTGGAAGGGCATCCGCTGTGTAAAACATGCTGGATAAGTCGGCAGTTCATTCCACTGTGGCGACCCCGGATTAATAAACGGACTAAGCCGAAAAGAAAATGAATGAATGAAAAAACTATTGGATCTGATTAATAATGTTCTCATTTGTTGTTCTGAGCACTACACATCATATGGGTTTGAAATGAGATGATGGTGAGTAAATGTCATTACAGCCAAAGTTACACAATGTTTCACCTTCTTTCTTCCTCACAATTTGAGCATTGCCTTTAAAATGAATAACTGCTGAGCCAAAAAGGAGAGCATAATTCTGACACTGCGTTTAATTTAATTTTGGGCTTATCCGTAATGTAGATGTCACTTTTTGGTCATTGTGAGTATGTCTAGCTGATTCGAATGTTATCACTTGATTTAATTGGGCATTATTAGTGATTTCATCTGATAGATATGGGCCAGTAGGGGTCTTCTACGCCTACTAATAGGCTCAGAAGGCTGTTATCATCCATTCACATGGTTAATCAGCTATAGATCACATACGGCTGTTATTTATTTATGAGAATTATTTATATTACTTATTAAATTTCCCATTAATTGGATTTTATTAATGTCTGCCCCTACCCCAACCCTAAACCCAACCGTCAGTAATGTAAAAACAGATCTGGAGTCTTCTGTATTAATATAGCTGATTAACCCACGAAAATTATTTAGTGAAGTTTATTTAAAAACTAATTTCGAGAGGATTGTTCTTAGCTGCTCCCGCCTCAGCTCATGATTGATTCACCAATCAGATGATTCCTAACTCACTATAAATAACCAAAGTTTTTCTTATCTCAATATCTTCTTCTTGAAGAACCCCACCCCCCCTCCACCCCTACTCCCCCTACTTTCCAGATGGGCGACATGGCGACCCAGTGATTAGCACTGTTGCCTCACAGCAAGAATATCTCTGGTTAAGTCCCTACTAAACCAGACGGAATTTCTGTGCTGTTTGCTCGTTCTCTCCATGCTCATGTGGGTTTTTCCTGGGTTCACTGGTTTCCTCCCACAGTCCAAAAACACGCAACCTAAGTAAATTGAACACACAAAAAATTTATACCATACCCACGCTTTTAGCGAGTACACCTCTCCTCAGTCATCCATATCTGTCAATAGCCAAAAATAAGCTGGGGTTAGTTCATCTACCTGAGCTCAAACTCCCATCTCGCCCAGCAAACGGGAGGGAACCCAGGGCTCGAGAATCTCATAAGCTGAGGGCTCTCTCCTGGGACAGCATGCCAAACAAGCTTTATTATCAATCATCAGCTAAGTGTGAACTCTTCAATATTATTTATTAAATTTCCCATTAATTGTATTTTATTAACATCTACTTCTACCCCAACCCCAAACCGTCACAGTAATGTAAAAACAGATCTGGAGTCTTCTCTATTAATATAGCTGATTAACCATGTGGGTGGATGATAACAGCCTTCTGAGCCTACCAGTATGTGCACAAGGCCCCTACTGGCCCATATCTAGCTGATAACCACTGATAATGCCTATTAATTTGAGTGATAACATTCGAATCGGCTAGACATATTCACAATGACATCGAGTGTCAAATGAACAAGTAGTTTTCAATCATTGTCACTTAATTCTAGAATATTCCCATGTTGCTTTCCTGAACCTATATTTATTAAGGAACACAGATCCTGAATCTGTCCACACGACATGTAAAAACCATATTGGATGTTTCTGAGTCCAGTTTCAATCAGCAGTGGAGTGTCTGATCTGATATTCTACTATTTATGTCTGTCTGTCTGTTGTGCAAGTCTATAATTGTATTGTAAAGCAAAGCAAGAGGATGAAAAAAAAAGAAAAGAAATAAATAAAGACGTCAGACTTGACCTTCTGGGAGACATACTGCAGTCCTCCACCTTCAGGACCTTTTACTATTGAATACTTGAAGTAGGAGGATGATTCTCCTGCCTTGGGAAGAGATATAATATACAGAACAAAGAAGTACAGGAAAAAAATAATAATAATAATAAGAGAAATGTTGATTTATGTGGTGATGATGCATGATTATGTACATTATGTGCCAACTCTGGGCTGTGGTGAAAATGAAATCTCTACGCAGAAATCAATAATAATAAAAGGAAGTCTTTAAAACGAAGCGATCTCTAGTTCGAGGTCCAACTTAAAGAGAACGAAAAGATTTCTCTCTATATTTATATTATTTATAGTTGTCGTGTGCATTGTTTCTTTAATTTCACGATGTCCTAAAAAAATGCAAACCTCTGGATGGATACAAACCACTGTGACAAATGCCAGAAAAGAAATAGTATAATTGTTTTTTTAGTTTTTACTTTTTTAAGATATTTATTATTATTTACGTTACTTTTTTTGGGACTGTAAGATTTGTACATGATATATTAGTTCTTTTTATTTCTGTACAGCAGTGCAAACACGTCCAATGTGTGTGTCCGCATGCTGAATGACTCTGTGTGTATGTGTGCATCACGGAGGACAAGCGTTGGCATTATGATGGTGTGTACTGTGTTTTGAGTATATGATGTGTCCTCGCCCACATCTTCCTGCCCACTGCCAGTGGATTTTTTTTGCCCGTGCAACAAAATGAAAAGCGTTCGCATGTTTTGGGGGTGCAGATCTGAGATGCTAAACGAGTGTGGGATATGCTTGCATGACTGTTTCTGTGTATGCGAACAGGATTGTTTCAGGGTGTGAATGCTGTGTGTATGAGTGCGTGTGTGTGTGTTGCAGAAAAAGTCGACTGGGGTGTTCGGTGTGAAATCTGTCATGTTCGATGTTTTTGAACCCTCGAACTCCCTGATATTTGCTATTGTATGTGTCGTAACCCCCAACTATTCTTGAGTGTCAGTCGGCTTGTTTATATCATTAAATAAAAGTGACTTTCTTTCGGAGATATGGTGTTTCATTTTTTTTAAATGTTTATTCACTGAAAAATATTTTTTACAGAGTCCTCATAACTATACGTCTTATGTAAAATGCACCATTCAAAAGTTTCAGCTCAGTAATTTTTTTTTATGAACTTATGATATAAATATATACAGGATAACTGTACACTACCTTACAGAAGTGTTGTCGACTATCCAAGTTTTTGGAACAGCAAATAATAACTTGACTTCTAGTTGATCATTCGGTATCAGAAGTGGCTATAATGAAAGGCAAAGGCCTCTAGATTACGCTTATTTTACCAAAATAAAATATGATCATGCCTTGATTTTTAATGATTTAATTAGGACAGTAAGGTCTGACTTTGCTTAGACAAAAATCTTGTCACTTAACAGAAATAATGTAGAGTATAGAATATAAAGTCATGGTGCAATGTAAAAAGAATGAATATTGTGTATGACTCCCATGAGCTTGGAGGACTGCATCCAGAGTGGCCCAGCCAGAGCCCAGATCTAAATCCTATTAAACATCTCTGGAGAGATCTGAAAATTGAAATTTTTGTACTGTATTTTCTTTTATCAACATTTAACAAAGATGTGCCAGTTTTGCAATAAACTGCCCAATTTCCACAATATTCATAATATTATTCTTTAATCCCCCTTCCCACAATTCACAAAAATGTTTATATTTCATACACTCAAAAATATTTTTTACTTGTTCCAACTACTTACAGTAGCTAAAATGAGTTGAGACAACACAATTCTTGAGATTTCATTGGGACAACTGAATTTTTTTTATGTTCAATCCACATAAATTTGATAAAAGTGTAAAGTTAACTTAATCGATTTGTGTTGGGACAACATGAATGAATTGTGTGGAACCCTGCATTTTTTACAGAGTAACTTAGTACAATGCTAGTAAGCTCAATTGTTAGTTTGAACACACACACAGACACACACACACACACGCGCGCGCACACACACACACACACACACGCACGCACGCACGCACGCACACACACACACATAAAAAAGCAGAATAAAAATGGCATCAGATGAACACAGTAGTTCAAGTTCAATTCATGTTCATCCAAAACTGATACCTGATACGAGTTAGTGGAATGGGATAATGCTACATTAGTTAACTACACACCTCTTGAATATTGGTGTCTATTATCAAATTCATTCATTCATTCATTTCCCTTCCAGCCACAACCCAGTACTGTGAAACACCAATACACTTAATCACACACACATATTCATACACTACAGACAATTTAGCTTACCCAATTCCAACATAGGCTTATTCTGAAAACGTAGCGCTTTATACATTTCTGAAATTGCGAATTATGTAGCCAGAGATATGTATGGATGCATTTCATCTTTAAATTGGACGCTACGGTGCGGTTCGATGTCGTTCCTTTTTGCGCTAGCAGCTGAGCGCTAAACTCCGAATGGACGGCTTTCCCACTGTTACCAGTTTGTCCATTAGCTTGCAGCATATGGGACATGAGACTCAGAGGTTAGTTGACTGCGATGGCGGGCTCCAAGTCCGGTGAAGAACGGTTCCAGAAAGAAGGTGACAAAAACAAGTAAATAACAGGGTGAGAATGTGGTAAAATCTGAAAATGTGGTAAAAATCGGGGCTTTTCTGGATTGCTTTTAAAAACACTGTCAGTTTGACTTGGGGAAGGGGGTAGGTGGAGGGTTCGATTGGTCGGTCAGTCAGTGAGTTGACAGTGGCCTCTTGTGGATTTACTCGAGAAGAGCAGGTGCGAATGGCACTCACGAGAGAATTTTGAGATCTGAAAAAAGCGTACACAGCGGCCTCTGGTGGATTCGTGAAAATAAAAACAGCAAAAAAAATTTACCTCTTGGGACAAATTTGGTGCTCTCCAAAAATACATATAGGGGTACGTTTTTAGAATGAGCCTTGGTTGCGTAATTCACCTACAGTTTAGCACATGTCTTTGGACTGTGGGGAATCCAGAGAAAACCCACATGAACACAGGGAGAACATGCAAACTTCACACAGAAATGCCAAGTAGCCCAGCCAGGACCCAAACCAGCAACCTTCTTGCTGTGAGGCAACAGTGCTAACCAAGCCACCATGCCTCCTATCAAATTAACAGACAATAAGGCACTTTACACCATGTGTTACTGTAAGAAGATCCATTATGCAATTTAAAATCACGATTTATTATATGAAACAAAGGTTGTTTTCACTTGATATCAAATGTGTGACTTTTCAGACTTTGTCCTTTCAGGGGATATATAATTGCCTTCAACCACAACAGTGTTAATAGTGTGAAAGCAATCTGATTAAATGCAGTTTCAAATAAAATAGGTTCCAGATGTTAAAATTGGTGTGGCACAGTAGTTTGCAATGTCACCTCACAGCAAGAAGATCGCTGGTTCAGGTCCCAGGCTGAACCAGTTGGCATTTCTGTGTGGAGTTTGCATGTTCTCCTCGTGTTTGTATGGGTTTCCTCCAGGTGCTATTGAATAGTTTACTTGAATACACTAAATTGGACATAGTGTATGAGTGTGTGTGTGTGTGTGTGAATGGGTGTTTCCCAGTACTGGGTTGCAGCATGAAAGGCTTCCGCTGCTTAAAACATATGCTGGAATAGTTGGCGATTCATTCCGCTGTGGTGACCTATGAAATAGAGTATAATGGCTTATTTATACTTCTG